>NC_056739.1:1342389767-1342499767 GCF_019279795.1 Protopterus annectens | reverse complement strand
ATATAATAATTATAATACCTGTTTTCTTAATATACAAAATCTTTTTAATACCTGGAATAATATGTTTTTTACTATGGAGGAGAGACTTACAATTATTAAAATGATAATATTCCCCAAGATTTTATACTTAATACAATCAATAATACTTCCACCTACAAAAATAATTATCAAGAAACTGAACACATTAATGTTAAATTTCTTATGGGCACCTAATAGACCTAGGATTGCATTAAAGAAACATATTAATAGCTGATCTCAAGGGGGTATTTCTTTTCCAGACTTTAATTTATATACTATCTCTTCTATTGTAAAAGTTATTACTTTATTAATAGATCAGTCATATGTCACAAAATGGAAAGATTATTGGGAGCTAATTAGTATACACTTCATGAAAATCTCCTTAACACATAAAAATATGATTGTAAATAACTCCATGTTATGGTTACTAAAGGAATTTTGTACTTCACCTATTACACCTAAACATATGGTTTGTTACCCATTAAATATTATTATTAGTTATCGTAACTTTATATTCATGCACCCTAAGTATAGGGAATGGAATTTTATTGTATTTCCTATAATGTATACTCAGTATATGCTTTTGTCATCTACTTCTGAAGGAACTCATTTAGCTATAGATAATTATCTAAAGTACTGGTATCAGTTGATATCTGATAATAAAGTTAAAAATCTAGATTTCTTAAAACAAGAATTTGATCTAAGAGAAACTTGCTGGTTAGAGGTTCAGACCTTTAGACAACATCTCATTAATAGAATAGATTTAATGTCTATAACTGTTAAAGAATCTATTCCAACACTGATTGATTACTTGATATTAAATTTACAACATAAAGTTTCTGATAAAGGTAAACTTTCATACATACATAAAGTTATCAGACAAGAAACTTTTTACAGTGTAGATTCATACTGGAATTATTTCACTTCTATTAATGGGGACCCACCAAATCAACAAGATAAACAATATATATTGGAATCTGCTTATAGAACTACGTCTTCCATTGTCTGGAGACTTTATACATGGAAATTTTTACATAGATCTTTTATACACCTTTGATGATGAATAAAATAAATAATAAAGATAATCTATGTAAGAGATGTAATGTAGAAATTAATGCTGACTGGGCTCATATGTTTTATGACTGTATAAAATTGAAAGAATACTGGAAGTCAATTAATGAATTTTTGCAGGCTCTTTTTACAGATAATTTCATTATTTCTAAATCTCTTATATTATTCAACACACCTGTACCTCAAAGTGTTAAAAAGGTTAAGCTTCCCTTGTTATGGTCTATTCTAGCAGTGGCTAGGAAAATAATAACTAGAAATTGGATTTCAGATACACCTCCTTCGTTCAATGAATTTAAAAATGTTATGAATATAGTGTGCCATATGGAAATAAACACAATTAGGACTAGAACAAATAGAAAAACATCTTATTTTATTGTATGGGATAATTTACAAAATTTGTTAAAAAAATTTTAATTTCAATAGCATGGTATTTTAGTTTAATTAATTGATCTGATTGTAGTGGATGTCTTTGTAAATACTTTAGTTGTTTTGTTGAATATTATAATAATACCTATTTTTAATTACTTGTATAAAATTGTTATGATATTTCTCTTATATGTTAAAACAATAAACCTGTTTTGAAAAAAAAAAAAAAAAAATAAATCCCTAACGTTTAGTCCACAAACATTGTTGACATGAGTGACCAATAAGACACTAATCACAATATTTGCATTATCCCACATGGGACACACTTGTCTTTATGTCAAAATTAGACTCTTACTTCCTTACATACTTACTCCCATTAACATGACACTACAATGAATTAATTAGTCTGACTATATGGTAACATACACGTTACACATGAGAACTAATTATGTATGTGTTCAGCGTGATTCTTCTACAGATAGACCGGTTTAGTATTTGGCGTTGCTGTTACAGGCAGATCACAGGGATAAATCCCTGTGTGAGACAGTCCTCACATTTGATTTATTCAGCACAGCACTGACTTCGGACATTGTACACACTTCTGCGTTTTAGCTATTTCGTCCCTTCCCTTTTATGCATTACCTATTATTCTATCTACTGTTGAGGTTTGTAAGGGCACATTCATGTGTTTATGTCTGCAAATGGAATGGATATGTTACAGGGAATGTACTTCTACATATAGATGTATGCATGTATGTATGCATACATACTTATAACTAACTCGCTGGCCTCCACGAGGCGGTCCAATTAGAACCAGGCCATCCAACCATGACACGCCTGGATCCATAATCACATACCCATGGTTCCTCGACCCCACCCGAGTTCGACATACATGGAATCCATCCATTATCCAATTGCTTTCACAACGATGACACACCTACACACATTGCCCTACTCCCAGCATTAGGGGCACTAGACGTATGTTGTCCCAACACATGTATTATCATGCTCTCCCACCATTTAGTACTTGAACATACCTACCCTTGTTTGTGTAATGCACGGAGATCCAAATATGCTGTCAATTTTTGGTAGTCCCACTGGGGACTACCCTCTGATTGTTTGTAAAGTAGACTTAGATCAACAATGTTACTCCCACTGGTAAAACCCTGCCTGTGGTGTGAGTAGCAGTGCTTTGCTCACTCCTGGCCAGCTTGATATGACATATGCTGACAGCACTATATAATACTATAGTTGCTGTTGATTCCCTTCTCATTCCTTTTCTATGCTTTATTGTTACGACATTCATTCTTCATATATATATATATATATATATATATATATATATATATATATATATGTGTGTGTGTGTGTGTGTGTGTGTATATATATATATATATATATATATATATATATATATATATATATATATATATATATATATATATATATATATATATATATATATATATATATATATATATATATATATATATATATATATATATATATATATATATATATATATATATATATATATATATATATATGGGTCTACTTCTAAAGACCGCACCGACGATTCCCCGACACAGAAATCACCGACGCCAGAAAACCAACAACACACAAACCGACAATGCGAAACACCGAACACCATAACACCGACACACGGAACGTAAACAACACACTACACTACATGGCATACACACTAGCCCTGACCCAAACCCTAACCCTAAGGTCCGACACTATCGCACACTTCACCTACCTGCACCCTAACCCTAACTCACTTACCCACCCCTAGCCCAAGCTCCGACAATAACGCACACTTCACCTACCTGCACCCTAACCCTAACTCACTTACCCACCCCTAGCCCAAGCTCCGACACTAACGCACACTTCACCTACCTGCACCTAACCCTAACTCACTTACCTGACCACTCCTACCTCCGTCACTGTCGCACACTTACCGGGTCGCGATCACACATTACCCTTGTCGGTCTTTCCGCTGTCGGCAAATCACCCTGTCGATATACGTACCTGTCGGTTATCTGGCGTCGGTGATTTCTGTGTCGGGGGATCGGCGGTTCGGTCTTTAGAAGGGGACCCATATATATATATATATATATATATATATATATATATATATATATATATTACATCTGTACATACTTATGTAAATTTCCTATGCTGGGCACTGCTTACAACCGTGCAAGCGCACTCAGATTTGCATACTGTTTGTTATATATGTTTCCTGCAACTTATTTGTGCTTACTTGTGCCTTATTCATCATGACAGTACCACTTTGACTGAATGAATTTGGTTAAAATTCCCATGCTATACTCAAGTTCACTTTTACATGTTATTATGTCGGTTTTACAGCAGAACGTCATTCATTCCACATGGAAAATGATATGTGCTATAGTTGAACTTGAACCGTGAATGCCTGTTCATTAGGCGGATGCTCTAACCACTACACTATTGGTGTACTGCTTCATTTGCATGTATACCCATGGTTCATAGTTACCCGAATACATGCCTCAACACTTCACTAACACAGCAGTCATCCATTCCCCAGTTGGAGAAACCACACCACTACACATGCGCCACTCCCTACTGCTCTAGACCCATCCCGCATGTTGACTCACTCCAAGTATATTCAGACATCCGAAGCTTAGAGTCCTGGAACATACATTCATATAATGTCAGGGTGTTCAAATAGTCTTCTGGTTTTTGGTTCATCCAACTGGGGACTGGGACTGCCCTGTGCCTGTTTGAAAGTCTGGCTTAGCATGCGGACAAAGTTAGTCCCACTGTTAGCATCCTACCTGTGGTTGGAGTTGCAGGGGGTTTGCTCACCTCTGGCCATCTTGATATGACAGCACTAAATAATATGGGTGTTCCGCTGCTGTTTTCCTTCATATTTGTTATGAATGCTTTATTGTGACATTGTTCATTCTTTACAGATATATATATATATATATATATATATATATATATATATATATATATATATATATATATATATATCTACGTGCGCATGCATATACATCTACATGATTATTTACTTTGATCATACTGTTGACTGACTGTGCTGTCTGCTTTGTTTGTGATAACATCAGAGTAAAGTATAACTGCTGTTGCTTAGTGCTAAATCCCATTGGTTGTGGTGTGTAGGGTCCTGGCGTCGAGCTTTGCCGAGGCGGTTTATTGTGTTGATGGGCAGAACAAGGGCCATTGGACAAAGGGTGGGTACAACACTTTTCAGCAGCGGTTTTCCTTTTTGCCTTATTTAACCACCGCTTCCTGTCACACAAACACCTTCTCAATTCTTACTGTGATACGTCACCCTAGTTCACATTTCAATGGTATTATATCATTATACAGCATAAAATGTCAGAATATGCCCGCATACGGATTCCGCATTGTAAATGGTGTGTGCTGCAATCGAACTGGCAACATCTGCTCGTTAGGTGGATGCTCTAACCACTACACTATTGCTGTGCTGCTTCATTTGCATGTATACCCATGGTTCATAGTTACCCGAACAAACACCGCAACACTTCACTAACACAGCAGTCATCTATTCTCCAGATGGAAAAACACCACACCACTACACATGCGCCACACCCTACTGCTCTAGACACTTGTATGTTGGCTCTCTCCAAGTATATTCAGACGTCCCAAGCTTATAATCCTGGAACATACGTTCATTTAATGGTCATGGTGTTCAAATAGTCTTATGGTTTTTGGCTCGTCTGACTGGAGATTGGGACTGCCCTGTACCTGTTTGAAAGTCAGACTTAGCATGTGGACAAAGATAGTCCCACTGTTAGCATCATACCTGTGGTTGGAGATGCAGGAGATTTGCTCACCTCTGGCCAGCTTGATATGACAACACTAAATAATACAGGGGTCTGCTGCTGTTTTTCTTTGCATTCATATTGAATGCTTTATTGTGACCATGTTCATTCTTCATGAATATATATATATATATATATATATCTGTCTGTACATACACATGCATATACACCTACATGCTTATTTATATTTCCCATACTGTTGAATGACTGCCTATTACCGCAGAGCATACCCACTTATGTCTGCTGGAAAGTGCCTTAATCACCCTATTTCCAACTGCCATTATTCTGGGCATCATATAAAATTAGAAGCCCTTGCATGGCTTGGGCCCAGGAACAGAAACACCATAGTCACTGGTTTGACCACTAAACCATCTGTGATACATTCTGCATGGATGGTAGTTAGGATATATGACTTTACTACAGGCATTCCACACTACTGGCAACTAATGTGACAGTCGGTTGGTGTACGTATGTATAGTACATGTTAATGTTCATATGTTTCTGAGAGACATATGTATACATTTGCAAGTATACATATTTATGAATAGGACACATACTTGACACCTACTTATATGCATGTATGTGTGATGTGTAGCTATGCAAATATAAGTATGTACATTTATAGATATATGACTACATATCTGGGGTTATACATGGCCATGTATATGAACACCCACATCCGGGAGGGACCTGTACCATTTGTATACAGGGGTTGTGTGCATCATTATGACGTGGAACCTGGACAGGGTATACAATTTGTGGATGTGTACTATTTGAAAGATGGCTATGGGGAAGCTTCTTGGGAACATGTGAAAGGTATATATTCCTGATAATGCACATGGGGAGACATGCATCATGGTCAGGTGTTTAATCTTGGGTCATAGGTTCTGCAGGACCGGGTGGAGGCTAAGCAGGGTTGTGGACAAGTACTGCTAATCTGACTTGTGTACAGATGTCAATGGGGCTGGACATCATGTTGTGCCACCAAGTCTAATCTTGAGAACAGACACTTATCCCATGAGGGATGTCCAAAAATTGTGGATGCCGATCAACCCCATTCTTTTGGCTGTATGAAAATGAGGGAGGGTTATGCATGCATGGGATATCTAGTTTGCAGGCCTGAGATCACTTAGGGTGAGACTGCCTACTAGATGTGGGTAGCAGGCACTATGTGCAGATATGGCTGGCCCAAGCTAGCAGCCCGAGTATGGGTGCTTTTGGTGGACATTCAGCAAGGAGGGTGGTGTGCTGTGGAGGGGACAATGGTTATTCACTTATGTATCCAGGTGTGTAGGAGTTGGATGGCTCAGTTCAGGCAAAACCATTATGTGGTGTGAGCCATTACTATTTCTGTACATGTGTATCGTACATTTTAATGTTCATATGTTTGTGGGATTGTGTTCTGCAATATGACCTGACAGGGTGTATTGGGGATGTGAATGTATGTTCTTTAGTTTCCTTTTGGATTATCCCACTGCACCCTCGTACACCTCCAGTTCACCTATTGTACATCCGACCCAGTCTCCCCTTGGCATATTATTACATTACCCATCACCCCCCCAAAATCCACATACACATCATCCATCCCTTCTCTGGTTGTTAGCCCATGGCACAGAGAGCAGTACACATTGCCTACTCTACATATCTCTGGTACCATTATGGTTTTGAGGCCAACCCTAGCATATTTAGTCTTCCACATGCTGTACTTCACGCACATAGGTACATGCAAATACTTATCTTTCATGACATGCTAGGTTGACCCAGGTTATACCCATTCATTTTTGGGCTGTCCAAACAAGGATGACTCAGACCGAGAATGGGCAGATATTAAGCGAATGCTCTGACCATTGGGCTAGGCTTAGCAAAGGGCAACGGCATGCAAACACACTGCGTTTTGCTTCCACTTGGTATAAAAATCAACACTACAATGAAATACGGGCACGGGGTTTTAAATGTCATTGTTCAAGGGACGGGGACTCAATATTCAGCTATGTGCCTGTGTGTTTACTCCTGTGATTTTATTTGGGTGTTCGCGGAACTCTCTTGTATGCTTTGCATACATTTCAGTATCCACGGACACTGACAGGAGTGATTACTATTAGAGGCAGGCTGTACTAGTCAGCATTTTAGGTTGCGTGACTATAGCCAACATGTTCACGCCTCCGTGCAGCGCTTAAACACGCCCCTGCACTTGTGCACGTTCCCTGTGCACGTGGACAGTGTGGCAGCGTGCCTTCATTAATATGCATATGGTGCTGTTGCACAATCTCTACGCCGCACACTCGGCGTAAGGCTAACACCGTCCTTGTGCAAAGCTTCATAAATCTCGGGGATTATTTCTTATTTGGTTGTAGGAGGGTATGGAATAAATAAAAAACAGTTTGCCTAACTTGCAGAATTATTTATTTTATTGCATTTGTTTACTGGGAAGGTCCACTGGGGCTAAAATAGCCCATTTTCAGTGAAGGTTCAAGGAGAAAAGCTCCAACAAGAACATAGATACAGAAAAAAATTAAACATTAATTGGTGCAGAAGTCGAAACAGTGTTACACATAGTGATTGCAGTAATATATACAGAATATATACATAAAGCCAAGAATTTAGTTGGTTTGATTACAGTAATATATAGAGAATATATAAATAAAAGCAGGAATCTAGTTGGCTTGATTACAGTAATATATACAGAATGTATACATAAAAGCAGGAATTTAGTTGGTTGTCAGATGAATTCAACCAGAGAGGTATAAACAGAGCTATATTAATCAGCATTATTGTACCAGTATCAACAAATGATGAAAACAATAATAAATATGGAGAAAGTATCATCAGTCACTAGTAGCAAAAGGCACATGAGTTTAGTTATCATATAAGGAGAAGGAAGAGGTTAGGTTATAGAGCAGGAACACAGCCAGGAAGAGTTGAGATGTTTTTTCAGTACTTGTTTGAAGGTAGTGGTGGTGCTGCCTGCCTTTCTTATAGAAGGTGGAAGTGAGTTCTATAGTTTGGCAACAGTGAAGTAGAGGAGTTGACCAGCAGGTAAGGTGGGCTTTTCTACTTTTAGAAATAGATGATTTTCAGATCTTATTTGCCTGATGGGCTGGTATTTGGCAAGTAGAGTTGAGAGAGCAGGACAGTCTGTGAGTCTGTAGATTATTTTGGGCAGTGTAGTTACTTGGGTGAATGAGAAATGGTGGGGAAGTTCCAGCCAGCCAAATTGTTTTAGCGAGTTACAGCGGTAGGACAATAATTTGGCCTTGGTGGCAAATTTGCCTATTCTGTTATAACACATATCAAGCTTAGATTTTGTAGAATTTTGGATATTAGTGAGGAGAGGGGTGCCATAAAGGAGAGAGGGGTAATAAAAAGGTAGTTGCAAGGGTTTGTCTAGTAGAGAGGGGCTAAGAAAGTATTGGTGCCTGTAGAGCATACCGAGCTTTTGGTGTGTTTTTTTGATGTTATTGTTTATGTGCAGGTCAAAGTTAAGGTTTTCATCTATAATAATGCCTAGTAAGTTAGTGTGTGGGACAACTTCTATAGTGGTATTGTCTTGGGCTTGTATAGTGAAGAGGTTTTTTTTTATCTAGGGCAGTGGTTTTCTTAGGAGTAAAAATTACTAGTTTTGTTTTTTTTGGGGTTTAGGGCATGATGATTTTTAATCATACAAGATTCAGTGGAGGTGAAGGCATTCTGGGTGATTTGCTGGAGTTCAGAGTTGGAAGCTGCAGTGCATATTATTGTAGAGTCATCAGCTTACTGGATTACTGAGCGTTGTAGGAGAGTGGAGTGAAAGTTGCTAATAAAGATGCTAAATAAGAGAGGACCAAGTATGTTGCCTTGGGGTACCCTTGTAGGGTAGGTGGGGAAATGTGGAGGGCGGACAGTTTAGAAAGGAGGATAGTGTGGGAAATGGTATTGAAAGTTTTGGAAAGGTCGAGGAAAAGAGAAGCAATTATTTTACCAGAATCCTGTGCCTGGTTAACTGCATCAAGGAAGGAGAGGAAGGCGGTAGTGGTGCTGTGTCCTGGTCTGAAACCATACTGAGTGGGTGATATAATTTGGCTTTCAAGTAAGTGGTTGAGGAGTTGGGCATGGATGCATTTTTCCAGTATTTTAGAAAGGGGGTGAGCGAACTGCTATGGGTTGAAAGTTTGTGGTGTCTGTGTTGGTGCCACCTTTGTGTAAGGGGAGAATGAATGCTTTTTTCCAGATGTCTGGGACAATGGATTCTTAATTGATCTGTCAATGAGTATGCTGATGGGATAAGCTATAGAGTTTTCTGCTAGCTGCAGGAAGTGTGGGGGTAGTTTGTCAGGGACCAGAGTACAGGGTTTTAGCTTAAGTAAACGTTTTTTTATTATGGTGTTGGGTATGGGGGAGAATTTTAGGTTGGAGTTGAGGATTGTTTTCTGGGATGATTTGGTCATCAGCTGTCTTGGTAGTGGTGGTGTTAAGTGTAGGAAAGGTGGTGGTTAGGTTAGCTATGGTGTCAGTGAAGTAGGAATTGAAGAGGGTAGCAAGTTTGGTAGGGATTTTGTGTGGGTTGGAGGATTGGTTGCTTTGAGATCCTGGGTGTAATAGTTGGTTAATGGAGGACCAGAATTTTGGGGGATTATTTTTATGTTGGCTTTGTAGGTGGAGGTAGTGGGCTTTTTATCACTGGTTATTAGAAGTTTTGCCTGGGTATAGAGTTGCTTGTATTGTAGTAGAATTGTGGGTCTTTGCCATCCCTTGTGGACATGACTTCTTTGGTGGATTTTGAGAGCCAGCTTGCATGGTTATGTTTTATTCATTTTTGGCAGGTGGGTGCTTGCCTATTTAGGATGTCTAGGAATGTTGAGTTAAAGAATTCAACAGCCTCATTAAGTGGTAGGGACTTGAGGGGCTCCCAATTTACTTTAGCTAAGGTTTCATTAAATATGGATGGTTGGAACTTAGATTTCTGGTTGATTTGTATTGGTGTTGGCCTGAGGTTGGGGTAGTTTTAAGTAGGATATATGCTGGATGGTGGTCGCTAATGGTAATAGGTAGTATGCCTGCAGTGATGATATTGTTAAGGTGAGACACCAATATCCAGTCTATTGTGGAGCCCCAATTGTTATTTTTGTGGGATCTGGTGATGTCTTCAATTAGTTGGGAGAAATTGGAAAGGTTTTGTTTTTGAGGGGTTGCTGTGGGCAATGTCTAGCCAATCAATGTTTACATCACCTAAGATGATGGTTTCATTATCTCTGTTTTTGGGAAGATCAGACAAGTATATTTTGTAATCTTGGTATGTTGTTTCCTGGAGGAATATACAGAGAAATTATGCAAATGTTTTTATTGTTGTTAAGTTTTAATAACGAGTTAGTACTTTGGCTGTGGAGAAGTTGGGTGCTGGTTTTGAGTAGAGAATTAATGTGTATTTGCTAGGGAAGAGTATTGCTAATCCTCCTCCTCTTTTGTGGGGTCAATTGGCTCTCAGGCATGAGTAGCCTGTGGGGGAAACTCAGTCCCCCTGATTCAGCAAGCCTTGCACGGTGTGTAGGACTAGTGCAGGAGCTCCAGAAGGCAATATGTCTGTCGTGCAATCCAGGAATAAGCTGTGGGGATGTGTACGAGAACTTCTGCACTAGTCCTGCATGGACTCAGCCCTTGTATGCAAATTACCCCATTTGCAGGTGAAATCCATGAAAATGAGGTGAATTTGTGATCCAGGAAGCTGGCCGTGCAGGACTAGTGTAATCTGCAGAAATGTACTCGGCCAGTAACCAAGTACATTGCTGCAAACTACAAAACGGAATCATGACAGCTCCAAATAAAGGGTGGGTATCATGTAGAAAGCATGCCAATGGCCAAACATATGGCCATTGGCATGGAAAACAGTTGCAAAAATAAAAAAAAAAAACTTTTTTTTTTTTTTAGCCGATCCTGGCTGTTTAAGCATAGGGCAGCAGAGCACAAATGGGATCAGGCGAAAAATAAAATAAAAACCCTAAAATAAGCATTCTAACCACAATCACTATTTTGACATTATACTCAATGGCAGGCAGAAGACAACATGGCCAGTGAATCGTGGTTGCTAAGGGATGAGACTCAGTGTGGGACCTGTAACTATGCATCAGCAGGCAATCCTATGCAAATGAGGGGAATGATACTGAATCCCAGATTGCCCCTGCATGCTAGTCAGCACCGAACAGTGTAATAGCAGGAATAGGTTGGTGCAAGCCTAGGAGTTAGCTGAGATCATAAGGGGCTGTGTCAGGCATACTGTAAGTGGATTGGCTTGGGTTTGCCCTTAGCTTAGCAGAGCTAAGCAATGGGGTGTGTCTGAGGCTGTCTAGCACTCTTTCCATTGCCTAAGCGGGTGTGCATGCTGCGCACCGGGTTTTAAAGGGAAAAAAAAAAGTAAACCAGGAAATAGCAGCTATGTGCACATTTGAGCAATGTGTTTGCACGGCGCACCCCCAGGCTTAAACAGGAAGGTAATGGGAAGGGAAAACAGCAGTAGGAAGGTAATCTAGGAGAACTAGCATGGCTGGCAGGTGAAATGTATCAGAATCAGCCAATTACACAGGCAACAGAGCAGTCCAGTCCAGAACACTACTATAAACTATGCAAACACCTTTCCGTCTGTTTTTTCCCATATGTTCTACACCACTGGTGTATACAAGTGGGGAACTTTTAACAAACAAAAACAACAAAATGATAGGGGCTGCAGCAGCAATCAGACATCAACATGTGTAAGAGGCTGAGGGTGATGAGGATGAGAATGCTGTTGACCAGCCCACAGTGAGGAGACGGAGAAGGGTGTACAAACCCAGGACAACCTACCAGGGGCTACAACAGCTGAAGATAGTGGAGTGCTATAGGGTGGACAGGGACCTCCTACAGCAAATTGTTGAGCTGTGCATCCCAGTGGATACCAAGGTATGTGTAGGCCTAGGAATACTAGCCACAGGTACCTTCCAAAACTCAACTGGGGATATCATGGGCATCTCACAGGCATCAGCATCTAGGGTATTCCACCAGTTCCTGGATGCCATGTCAGCACATGCCGGTGAGCGTGTATATTTCCTCAATACCCATGAGTTGTTGTCAGCAATATGCGTCTCTTCCACCAAATAGCAGAATACCCTGAGGTAGTGGGTGCTATAGACTGCATGCACATATGCATCAAAGTACCACCCGGTGATCGGTGTAGGGCCTACATCAACCACCAAGGCTTCCCCTCCATCAACTGCCAGGTCATGTGCGATGCCAAGGGCATTATAATGAATGTGTGTACTGGCTGTCCTGGAAGCTATCACAATTCCCACATCTGGCATCTGATGCAGCTGTACCAGAGATTTGCCAGTGGGGACATCCCTTACGGTCACCCAGTGAGGGATGCTGGTTATGCACTGGAGCCGTGGCTGATGACACCCATCAGAAATGCATACACACCCGGACAAGAACTCCATAATGAGGCACTCACACAGACCATAATTATAATAGAGCATGTGTTTGGGATGCTCAAATCACAGTTCTAGTGCCTGGACACATCCGGTGGAGCCTTCAAGTACTCACCAGCTTACATGTACTCAGATTGTCATCGTATGTGCCATGCTACACAATATGATCCTGCGGAAACAGCTGCAGCAGGAATAGCACAGGGCAGGGCCACACAGCCCCCATAAATGCCAAGGCCTGCACAGGCACAGAGTGACTCGGAGGAGGAACAACCTGAGCCTGCCCCAGTAGGCAGAAGGAGGCATGCCCAGTATGCCCTGGCCTTGGCAAAGAGGCAACGCATAGCACATACACTGGCACAGTAAGGACCCAGGGAATGACACCTCTCTCTGACTCGCAGATACAGTAAAAGGGATGCCAAACATGACAATACCTGTGCTCAGCCATGTATGGGGAGTGTACTATGTGCATCCAACATAGGCAGCCCTCCAGCATCATCCTCAATACTGGCACACCCACAAGGTAAGTCACTCTCCTTACCAATTGCTGAATGGAGTAGTATGTGTTGTTACTTGTATCTATGGTTTAGATGTGAGCATGCAAGGGAATTGGGTGGCTGAATAGGATGTCAGCAGATAGTAGATACCTATAGTGGCAGCATGAGATCTGTAACAAATACTGGTGTCACCAAAATAGCCAGTACTAACATGGTGACAAAACCCACTGCAGGAAATGTGCTGGGTCACGTGTGTCCATATGACACACACATTCCTGTCAGGGAGGTTCACATACCCAACAACAGTCTCAACCAGCAGGACAGGTGTAGACAAAGACAAACAAAGGCTGTGCTAGAGCCTCTGAATGATGCCTATGGGTTACCTCCCCCCCAAGCCTACACAGACAGACTACATCAGGTCAGCCAGTGGGATGTTAGTTCTGAAGGGTAGGAAGTCAGAAACTAATATGTAGGTCAATCAAACCTAAGACCTGTAGTACACTGATATGCCTCTAGTCGGCATGATAGGTTGGAATACAGAATGAAATGGAGTACATGACATACCAGTACAGTCACAGCAAATGTGCACAAGTGTCAGGTGTGACCACCCCCCAATCCCATATAGAAACATAGAAACAGTCAGGTGTGCCCACCAATCCTGTGTAGACATGTAGAAATAGTCAGGTGTGCCCCCCCAATCCTATGTAGAAATGTAGAAACAGTCAGCTGTGCCCCCCAATCCTGTGTAGAAATGTAGAAACAGTCAGGTGTGCCCCCACCAATCTGGTGTAGAAATGTAGAAACAGGCAGGTGTGCCCCCCCAATCCTATGTAGAAATGTAGAAACAGTCAGGTGTGCCCCCCAATCCTGTGTAGAAATGAAGAAACAGGTGTGCCCCTCCCCCAATCCAGTGCAAAAATGTAGAAACAGTCATGTGTGCCCCCAATCCTACATAGAAATATAGTAACAGTCAGGTGAGCCACCCAATCCTGTTTAGAAATGTAGTAACAGTCTGGTGTGCCCCCCCAATCCGATGTATACACATTGTAACAGTTAGGTGTGCCCCCCAAATCCTATGTAGTAATGTAGTAACAGTCAGGTGTGCCCCCCCCCTCCAATCCAATGTAGACATGTAGTAACATGTATGTGTAGGTATAATACCAGTGGAGCACACATGACCAGAGGTGGCCAAGGCAGCAGGATAGATTGTAGCATTTCTATAATATTCAGGTGTGTGTGTGTTAGATTGGTGTGTGTTTCATATTGTTTGAGAGTGGTCAGTATGTATGCATGTTGAGGTTTGACCTGAGGCCATTGCCCACTACTGCTGATGACAGGGCCAAGTCCTCACAACTGCAGTGCCAAAGACAATTTCCCTAAGTTTAACACATGCTAGCAGTAAAGCACTGTAAATGTATGGTGGTAATATGTGTCACCATCTGAAAGATGGGCATGGCATGACTGTTGGGCGACATATACAAGCAATACACAGGGAAAAGTACCCCAAACATACAGTATATAATGTGTAACTGTGAAATGGACATACCCTTGGAATTGTACATACAGGTATGCATCGCATTATCTGGGCTTGTAGTAGGGAATACCGATGTCGTCTGGCCTTACACTTACAGATCACAAAGGTGATAGGACTGATGTATTGGGAAATGGCTGAAGTCCCTGCACAAGCCAGCATAACTGGGATGCCCGATGCATATCTGTGAGTCGATGCAAGTAGTGCCCATAGCACACATGCACCCAGCTCACCCAAACACCACCCACAGGTACCTCTCTGGTTGTATCCCTGCTGTTGGGAATGGGTACAATATGACCCCCAACTGTGTATGGCAATAGCAAAAGAATGCAGCATGCAGTGCAGGTGTCCCATGCAGGTGTGTCCCTAGCTGTAAGTAGCACCTTGCCAACATCCACACCACCTGATCAATACTGATAGAAAGTATTGGCAAGAACACCTAGCATACCTACCCTGTCACCCCAGGGAAATATACTGTATGGCAGTCTGGGACTGTAGGACTGACAGAATGCAACTGCCTGCTACAGCTGGCCTGCATCACCACCAAATTGCCTACAGGCCTCTGCGAAAGGCCCGTGTCTCACCTATATTGCCAATGTATGTTATGTCATGGACACCCAAATAACAACATAACACACTCCACATAAGCCATATGCAAGGCCATTTGGACAAACCACAGTAACATGTCCAGCATGTCCCACTGCATAAACTGTAGACCAACACCAAAACACAGGTGGCATACAGATATATATATATATATATATATATATATATATATATATATATATATATATATATATATATATATATATATATATATATATATATATATATATAGTGGCAGCATGAGATCTGTAACAAATACTGGTGCCACCATAGTAGCCAGTAATACACATGGTGACAAAACCCACTGCAGGAAATGTACTGGGCTACATGTATGTCCATATGACACACACATACCAGTCAGGGAGGTTCACATACCCAACAACAGTCTCAGCCAGCAGGACAGGTGTAGACAAACACAAACAAAGGCTGTGCTAAGGCCTCTGAATGATGTCTATGGGTAACCTCCTCCCCAGGCCCACACAGACAGACTACATCAGGTCAGGCAGTGGGATGTAAGTTCTGAAGGATAGGAAGTCAGAAACTAATACGTAGGTCAATCAAACCTAAGACCTGTAGTACACTGATATGTAGAAACAATCAGGTGTGCCCCCCCAATCCTATGTAGAAATTTAGAAACAGTCAGGTGTGCCCCCCAATCCTGTGTAGAAATGTAGAAACAGTCAGGTGCGACCCCCCCAATCTGGTGTAGAAATGTAGAAACAGGCAGGTGTGCCCCCCAATTCTATGTAGATATATAGTAACAGTCAGGTGTGCCCCCAATCCTACGTATAAATGTAGAAACAGTCAGGTGTGCCCACTCCCCAATCCTATGTAGACATGTAGAAACAGTCAGGTGTGACCCCCCCCAATCCTGTGTAGAAATGTAGAAACAGTCAGGTGTGCCCCCCAATCCTATGTAGAAATGTAGAAACAGTCAGGTGTGCCCCCCCAATCGTACGTAGAAATGTAGTAACAGTCAGGTGAGCCCCCCAATCCTATTTAGAAATGTAGTAACAGTCTGATGTCCCCCCAATCCGATGTACACATGTTGCAACAGTCAGGTGTGCCCCCCAAAATCCTATGTAGTAATGTAGTAACAGTCAGGTGTGCCCCCCCCTCCAATCTGATGTAGACATGCAGTAACATGTATGTGTAGGTATAATACAGGTAGAGCACAGATGACCAGAGGTGGCCAAGGCAGCAGGATAGATTGTAGCATTTGTATAATATGCAAGTATGTGTGTGTTAGGTTGGTGTGTGTTTCATATTGTGTGAGAGTGGTCAGTATGTATGCATGTTGAGGTTTGACCTGGTGGCCATTGTCCACTACTGCCGATGACAGAGCCAAGTCCTCACAACTACAGTGCCAAAGACAATTCCCCCAGTATAACACATGCTAACAGTAAGCCATTCTAAATGCATGGTGGTAATATGTGTCACCATCTGAAAGCTGGACATGGCATGACTGTTGGGCTACATATACAACATATACAAGTAGTACACAGGGAAGAGTACCCCAGACATACAGTATATAATGTGTAACTGTGAAATGGACACACCCTTGGTATTGTACATACAGGTATGCATCACATTATCTGGGCTTGTAATAGGGAATACCAATGTCGTCTGGCCTTACACATACAGATCACAAAGGTGATAGGACTGATGTATTGAGAAACGGCTGATGTCCCTGCACAAGCCAGCATAACTGGAATGCCGCATGCACATCTGTGAGTCATATGCAAGTAGTGCCCATAGCACACAGGCACCCAGCTCACCCAAACACCACCCACAGTTACCTCTCTGGTGGTATCCCTGCTGTTGGGAATGGGTACAATATGACCCCCACCTGTGTATGGCAATAGCAAAAGAATGCAGAATGCAGTGCAGGTGTCCCATGCAGGTGTGTCCCTAGCTGTAAGTAGCACCTTGCCAACATCCACACCACCTGATCAATACTGATAGAAAGTATTGGCATGAACACCTAGTACACCTACCCTGTCACCCCTGTATGGCAGTCTGGGACTGTAGAACTGACAGAATGCAATGGCCTGCTATAGCTGGCCTGCATCACCACCAAATGGCCTACAGGCCTCTGCGAAAGACCAGTGTCTCACCTGTACTGCCAAAGTATTTTATGTCATGGACACCCAAATAACACCATAACACACTCCACATAAGCCATATGCAAGGCCATTTGGGCAAACCACAGTAACATGTCCACCATGTCCCACTGCATGAACTGTGGACCAACACCAAAACACAGGTGTGATGAGGTGATAACTATAGGGAAAGTATCAGAGAATGTATGCATAATGTATGGAAGAGGATAGAATAATAGATGGGGGGGAGCATGGGCAGCATGGAATGTGCAATGTCCGACAGAGCCATGTGCACATACTATCCCTGGCTACAAAAGCAAAAATGGGTGCTTACAAACCTGCCCTTACACCACAATAGGGGTAATGTCCTGACTTATGACCCCTGCCTCTGGGTAACCTGTGTGAATCTGTACAGCTGTGAGGTATTGCCACAGCAGGATAAGGCCATACTGTCACGTCGATGGATGCACAAGTATGGGATACTCTGCCAGCACTATACCAAGATGCTGAACTGGATACACAGACCCAGCAGCAAGTGTCTGCAGCTCCCCCTCCAGAATGGCATAACTTTCCATGAATATGTAGGTGTTTGACCACAATACTGGACACGGCTGCATTCACCCTGTGTTCCCCCAGGACATCACTGTGAGCAAAAATGTCCACCTAACAGTACTTGAGGACATAAAACATCACAGTGTATAACAGTACACGTCTGAATATCTCTGCTAACACCAGTACCATGTAGCAGAACCACCACAGACACAATCACCTACAGTACACACTATCCCTTGTACAGTTTGACCCCATATTGCCAACTGATCTACAGATATCCTGCAGAAACAGTTTGCTAGCTGTAGGTGTAGAACACAAAGGTCTGCACTGGAATACAAACTACCTGGAATGGATCCACACATTCAATACAGAAGGGCATACTGGGCATGCTCACACACTTAAACAAATGAAGCCCATGTCTGCCAACAACAATGGACCATACATATCTGACAGCTGCAGATGTTAGTGCATACAATCCTCAGTATGCACCAGTCATGCTTTGCACATGCATTGGATAGGAATACACATATGTATTCAAGGACAACACACTATAATATGCCAAAAGTACACATACATAGATGTGTATAAGAGAGTGACAGTGACAAAGAGCCTTTCATCATGAGGCCTGCCCTACCCAGCACACAGCCAAATGGCTACAACCACACATGATGTGTAAATGTCACTCATTGTACAAATTAGACATTGGTATCCCTCAGCATTACAGACTCTGTGGTGCAAGTGGTAGCTGTGTAACATGACTGTACAAGGCAGTAGTCATCTAGCAGTTGTATACACGTACCTGTGGAATAAAACCTGCATGTGCCTAAGTGTGGTGTGTCTACCTGTAGATGAATGGGTTATGGCCCATGCACACACACTGCCCTCCCCATAGCCCTACTATGACAAGCCTGCTGATGTCATTCACTTTGAAATACACCTTTGGGAAAAGAGTAGCCCAGTAATCTCTGTGGTGCATCCTATAACTGTGTAGTGTTGTAGTGTGATAAACTAGTCAGGTAGGAGTTTTAATCCCAGACATGGCAAGTGTGTATGTGTGTGTGTGTGTGTGTGTGTGTGTGTGTGTGTGTGTGTGTGTGTGTGTGTGTGTGTGTGTGTGTGTGTGTGTGTGTGTGTGTGTGTCTTTCTGTGTAGGATGCAATGCTTTTTAGGCTAGTCACACTCACTACAATTCAAATGCCATACTTTGGCAAGGCTGCTGATGTCATTCACTTTGAAATACACCTTTGGGAAAGGAGTAGCCCAGTAATCGCTGTGGCACGTCCTATAACTGCATAATGCTATAGTGTGACAAACTAATTAGATAGGAGTTCTGATCCCAGAAATGGCAACTGTGTGTATCTCTTTGTGTAGAGAGCAATGCCATTTTAGTCTAGTCACACTCACTACAATTCAAATACCCTAGTTTGGCAAGGCTGCTGATGTCATTCACTTTGAAATACACCTTTGGGAAATGTGCAGGCCAATAATCTCCATAGCACATCCTATAACTGTTTAATGCTGTAGTGTGATACACTAGGTAGGTAGGTGGTCTAATCCCATACATGGCAACTGTTTGTGTGTGTGTGTGTGTCTCTGTCTGTGTAGGGAGCAATGCTTTTTAGGCTAGTCACACTCACTACAATTCAAATGCATTACTTTCACAAGGCTGATGATGTCATTCATTTTGAAATACACCATTGGGAAAAGAGTAACCTAGCAATCTCCATGGTGCATCCTATAACGGTGTAATGCTGTAGTGTGATAAACTGGTTAATTAGGAGTTATAATCCCTGGCATAGCAACTGTGTGTGTGTGTGTGTGTGTGTGTGTGTGTGTGTGTGTGTGTGTGTGTGTGTGTGTGTGTGTGTGCGTGTGTGTGCGTGTGTGTGTGTCTGTCTGTGTAGGGAGCAATGCTTTTGAGGCTAGTCACACTCACTACAATTCAAATACCCCATTTTGGCAAGGCTGCTGATGTCATTCACTTTGAAATACCCCTTTGGGAAAAAAGCAGCCCAGTAATCTCCATGGTATATCCTATAACAGTGTAGCAGTGTAGTGTGATATAGTACTTTGGTAGGGGTTCCATTCCCACACATGGCAAGTGTGGATGTTCGTGCATGTGTGTTTCTTTGTCTGTGTAGGGTCCAATGCTTTTGAGTCCATTCACAGTCACTACAACCTCAATTGACCTTCTTTGGCAAGTCTGCTGATGTCATTCCCAGTGAAATACACCTTTGGGGAGGGAGTACTCCAGTAATCTCCATGGTGCAACCTATAACTGCATAATACTGTAGTGTAATAAACTAGTAAGGTAGGAGTTTGAATCCCAGACATGGCAAGTGTGTGTATCTATGTTTGTCATTCGTATCCTGTGTGGAGGCGGCTGTGAGTGTGTAACAACTGGCCAACAGTAATCGGGTGAGGAAAGAAACAGCTGATTCCAATAGCAAGTGGCAAAAGGTGTTCACCAACTGTATTCACCAGTAATTTCCACTGTAAAGAACAACTCTCAAAGGCAGCAATAGCGTAATAAACTTTACTTGATTAACCGCTTTCGTCGAAGCTATTTCTGACATCATGCACAGCAAATGTTGTCATTAGCAAGAAATATAGATGCTGGTAATAGCAAGTTGTAATGACAATAGGCAACATATCCAGCATTTATCACACACACTTGGGGTGTATAATTCATCTTGCAAAATGTGTGTATATCCAAGCAGTGTGCAAATGCAGATAGCAAACTAAAAAGCATAAAAAGGAATACATACTGAAAATAATTCAAAGATGATCTGTAAACAAGATTCAAATCCTGCATCACCTGTCCCCTACTTCTAAGCTCACTTCATTTACACCTTGTGTCACTGAGTTGGACATCTGTCAAGTGCATACCCTGCAGTCATTACTATCCAGGGTTCCAACAGCCATGCTTATTTGAGTTACTGAAGACAAGCCAAATTAAATTGTTCACTTTTTTAAGCTGTATAACTTCTTAGTGCTCTGCCATGTGGTGCACAAATGCAGAAGATAATATTAATAAACAATACAAAAATTTTGCATAACAATTGAAAGGAACATAAAACAAATCAGTTATCATTATTATCGACTAGTGCGTTACACTGACAAATTCACCCTTCTCACATCTCCTTGCTATATCACTACTGTCATTTTCTATCTCTCAATATTAGATCTTTAGGTAATGCGGTGGTAATGGCAAAAGGGATCAGGAACAGCAGAAATGCTATTATTTCTCACACAGCACAAATAATAGTGACATAATTGCAAATGATATATCTGTCAAGTTTACTCAGTGTTGCAATTACTTGAGTCTCCCACCACAACACATTCATACACCAGATGAGTATCAATATTTTATGTATTCTGTAAACAGGGTTCAAACCCTGCATCACATGTACTGGTTCTCTAAGCTCACTTCATTTACACCTTATGCCACAGAGATAGGTAGCTGACAGCCTGAATTTCTTCACTCAACAGTGTCTAGAGTGCTAAGGAAGGTACACCAATGCCAGTCTCAAATGCACTAAGGATGGTATTCCAAACTGAATTTGTCATTTTTTACCTTAGGAAGTGAACTGCCATTCACCACCATTCACTGCTGCCAGTCAACAGAGCACTATGCCAAATGGTGTGGAAAGGATAAAGGAAAAAAAAAAAGACAAATTTTGAAAGAAGCACTTTAAATGTACATTTCTGATGTTTCCTTAACTTTTTTATCTTGCAACGGTAACCTGTATGAATTTGACCCCTTCAAAACAGGGCATTTAGCTATTTGCCACAGACACATACATATATTTGCAGGGAGAAAATGTGTTTAAATGTACTCAGAATGTGACATTGTATCAAGTCACATTGAAAGTGCAATATAAACAAGTTCTGAAAGTTCACCCTTCTCCTTTGCCAGTTCATATCTGGATGAATGCAATATTGTCAACAGTTAGGATACTCATGTACTCACATAATATTAAACAAAGAGTGCAAAAATTCCAGTTTTATTCCTCTCTTTATAAATGGTGCCTCATTCCCCTATCTATATACTCCTAAGAGCAATGCTATTTAATTTTTATTGCATATATCTGTATCAATGAGTAATGTACTTCCTTCAATATGCATATCATTTTTTAGTAAGAGGCAGGAATTGTGAGCATAAAACAGCACTTGAATGTTAGGAATGAGGCTGTCTTAACTCAACGTACTTTCTGACTTTTTTGGTAAGTCTCTTCTCCCTGACACACCCTCAATAAGTGTATATCAAAGAGGGGAGACTGTGAAACACTGAATGTTCCTGCAGTTAGACTAATAATTGACATCTGCAAGCCATTAGCATGTAGTACTTCTCGGAGTTCACCCTTGAAGTGCTAGGGCATGTGAAAGCAATTTTATAGGTCCAGACACCATGTTTACTTTCCTGCACTTAGTGCATTTTGTGGTATTCAGGGATGCTAATGATTTAACACCTTGTTTTCATACTCCCAGTACTCAGAGGGCTGAATTTGCACTATTTAAAAGTGATCATCCAGCTAAGGAACTTGTATTATAATAGGGAGACTGTTTGGATGCAGAGAGCTTGATACTGTTATATAAACTATGAGGGCATTTATCTACTTTCTAAACTGCTTTCTTGCCAAGGTATGCTGCTATTTTTTACAGAATATTTTAACATTAAGGATGGATTGCAATTATTGCAATGCCCAATACAGCCCTTGGTTTATTTGTCTGCATTTTCTTTATCATTTGCTGTTGTAATAGCCCATACTAATTAGTTATTTGTCTGCATTGCAAAGGTTTGTAAAGAATGCTACTTGACATAATTGTGTAGGTTTTATTTTCTGGAAATTTGAACAGTTATTGCAGAAGAATGTAACACAACCTCTTAGCAAGGTCAGGTATTTTTACAGGTTTGCCTTCATATCATCGATTATATATGATTGACCGACCACATCGTCAACCCGTTTCCGTGAAATCAAATCCGCAAAACTTCTGCAATGTTGAATTAATGTTGAATTTCAACATTTCCGGCCATGCCACACCTCCACACCAGTGCTACCATAGGTCAAAAGGGGGTGAGATTTAGCCATTCGCATATGTGGTTTTCGTTTGGGACGTTTGCACTTTGGTGTTTGGGGAAGTGTGGCTGACATTTTTGAGATCGCCGTTATGAAGGTAAACCATTTTTACATGTGCAATCCAAAGAATATGTTAAGGTTGTGATAGTAACCTGCTTGTCCTTCATACCAGGAGATGGCACTATAAATGTCTACTCCATTTCTACTTTTATATTGTGAATTATTATTGTTAATGCTGCAATGTATTATACAGTCATTTTAACTGTTGTCCACATTACAGAACCATCATAATGGTTGTTATTTTATGAATGTTGTAGGGAAGTGGACTGTCTTAACTTGTGTGTAGTCATTGGGAGCATTACCTTTTTAATTATTGTGTGCATGATGAATGCATACATTAATACATAACTGAGATCACAGCCATCCTCTCTGTATATTATAAATTTATGTTTGTTTCTGTTTTATTTTTCATCTCATACAGGACTATGGTGCCCAAAACATCTGCACCCTACTCTCCACCATTCAATGATACAGAAAAGGAGGTTGTTATTCAAGTCTTCCATCTCCATGGAGCTTTTCTCTTAGGGAGAGGTAGAGGTGACAAATCTGCCTGAAACAGGATGTGGCAGCAGGTGATCAATGACATCAATGCTGTTGGAGGACATGGGAGAATTTACTTTCAGATATGACATAGGGCAAGTGATATGATCACCTTTGCCCACCGTAGGGTATCTGCACTTGCCTGAGAACAGGTGGCTCAGGTGGTGGTCCTGCTACCAAACCATGACTGACTGAAACAGAGGAGTTCTTATCCACTGTCAGAGATCCAGACAGCTTAATAGAGAGTTCATACAGAAGCCTTGATGATGGTGCTGATGTGGATGACAGACCCAGAGTGTCTCAAGCACAGCTTCCATATATACAAAATAAAAATAATTTAACTGTCATTCTAGATATATTTATATGCATATATCTTATATGTCTAATATATCTAGAGCCCGCGATAAGTGTGGGTTAGATGATACAGTACAAGAGAGAGAGATAGATGAGTATGTTTGGGGGATTCAACTGATCAGTAGTTTCTTTTGTATGAGATCATTTTTCATCCATGTATATTAGGAGTAAATTCATATAATTATTGACCATGGGATGGGTAAGGCCAATCTATATCCAAATGTTATTTCAAGCACAAAAAGGGAATGTAGTAGTCTTAAAATGTCTTTCAAGGGCAACTAGCCTAGTACTTACCTATAAACCTATGAACGTATAAAGTTAGAGCATATTATAGGCCAATATCCCTCCTCCAAGCATTTGGAAGAATGCCTGAAAAATGTACTTGCTGAAAGTGACACACTACATACAAAAATACACTACCTTTTTAAGATTCCAACACAGCCATTAGACTGAGTGCAGCAGGATTCACCATAGCCGGACAGCTGATGTCCTCTTAAACATGGATAGATGTAGTTAAATAGATTAATATATATATATATATATATATATATATATATATATATATATATATATATATATATATATATATATATATATATATATTCCTGCCTAAATTGATTTCACTGATCACCCTATGCTCCTGGACTAAATTCTAGCTATGGGATATAGTACAAAAGCCAGTCTCTGTTTAAAAAATATGTCAAAGTAATAATTTTTTATATAAATATGTATCTCTGCTTCTGATGTATTCCCAGTGAATCAGAGAGTTTCACAAGACTCATGTTTATCTTGCATTTCCCCTTCTATTTTCGCTTTTGATTAAAATATTCATCTGGCTTACCTAAATCCTAATTATTCTGCCTGCAGACTGGGATGGTAGTTTCTAGATTCAGTCAGTCTATCCACTTCCATGAAAAACATCTCTCAGAAATGGCATCAAATAACTGTTTGTCTAGTTAAAAAGTATAAAGCGTTGCGAGGAAAAACAAAACCAATGAAATACAGGACACTGCGCTATCTTCTCAGGCAACAAAAGGAGGAAACGCAGTATAACAGCAAAACCAGCCAGACATTTATTGAAACAACTCACAAGGACACTCCATAGTGCATATATAATCCAAGGTTAAGCGCTTTCACCTAACATGTGTAGGCTTCTTCAGAACAAACAAATGTTGAAATCCACAATTTAAATAACCTTTCTGGCACGAAAAAACAACTACTGCATGTTATACTTAAAGTTGCATGCACCTCATAAATGTTATCTTGTTAAACATCAAAATATTTATTGAATAAACGTCAAATTCATTAAAAAGTGTATGTTTGAACCTATCTGGTGTTTAATTATACAAATGAATTTGTGTGAATAATAAATATATGTCACTGATGGTGTAATGCACAAATCCAAAACTCAGAGCTGCTGTTAGTTGAGGTAGGATACTCACGCTAAAACACTAGTAAAACTCAGTCCAAAGACTTTCCAATGAGCAATAAAATGAAAGTAGAAATTCAAACAAATAAATCCATGTAAGTTAGCAAATTGTTTATTCCAAATGAGTGCTTCTTCAGACTCTTTACACAAACTAAAACTTTGAACATCACTTTTAAAACCAACAAAAGCTTGTGATAGGATCTCTATAATCACATGTTTCTTTCATTTAAAATACAGTAACCCATTAAACTCAGTTCCATGAATGTTACCTTGTTCAGCTAAGAAAATACTGGTATATTAAAAGTAAGAACTGAATAGTTCAAAATAAACATACATAAAAAACATACATAAAAAACATACATAAAACCAAACATACATTATATTATATTAAACAATTGAGTATAACTCAGAGCCTTGTCATATTTACTTATCATCTCATGGTGCTTTAGGAAAATCCTGCTTGTAATGCACATATTTACAAAGTGTGACTTTAGATATTTCCGTGTTTTACTGGAAGTTCATCAGTTTTCAAAATTACTTATTTTCTGCAGACTCATAAAATAAACATTGTGTCTATTTAAAACAATAGCTGTCCATTAGTTCATTGACTTAAGCAACCATTAATTGCACTTTATAATTGTTACATCCTTGATACCCAAATTTAAACAAAGATTCATTTCTTATGACAAATGTTGAAAGTATATGAAATGCCATACCATGGTCATAATGTTGTGAGGAAAATGTACCTAACTAATGTGGAATTTAGAACAGTTTGATCTTCCTTTATTTGGATTATGATCCATCTTGTTTCTTGTTCTAAAGTTCTGTTAATTAGATCACCACCTCTGAATCCTTCATACACACATTGAATGGCACAGAATACCAGTTGAACTTTTAATCCTCTCCTTAAATGATCTATTTGTTTACAGTTGGTGTTAGTGTTAAACTTCTATATCTGAATTCAAACTTCATAATGCTTTTCACTTGCAGGCTCATTTAACCTGAGCTAGTGGTCATTGCTTCATGTGCCATAAAATATGGTTGTTTCTATAATAGTATCTAAAGACCTGTATTTCATATTCATTCAGTGCCCTACCAGCTAAATTCATGATTGCTTGTGGACCTTCTTTTGTCCAAAAATGGTTCTGGGCTATGACATCTGTTTGTATGTTAGATAGTAGCCAAGTTATGAGTAAGCATCGTCCAAATAGTACATATGTTTCATAACTGAACCCGACTATAGAGGTATTTGGGAATTTAGTGGAAGATGAAATATATAGAAGTCCTCAAGAGAATAAACCATCCAAACATGTTTAAACTATAAACAAAGGCAAGCTTTGAATTCATTGAGAAATGACAGGTCTATTGTAATAAGACCATTATGGACTATACTTACTATGCAAATAAAATGTTTCAGATGCTTGAAGATACAACCAAAAGTAACTAAGGCTAATTTAAATAACATTATCTATTTATCTAGGTTAGTTAATGGTAATAAGAAGATCCTGAAAGATAGTAAGCAATTTCTTTTAGACCTATATTCTCAAACTCACTCATTGAACATTTTTCACTGATAGAAAGATTGACCTTGTGACCCTGCTATTAGAGACTATATTAACTAATAATGTCTTTGCATTTGAAGAAGTCATTTAAAGATATTTTTCAATAATCTATCATTTATAGAGGACAATTTATGGAATCCACAACAAGAAACTTATGTTTCAGGAATAGAGGACATGAAGGAGAACCATATTTTATAGGAATGAAGTTAGAGCTAACCTTACTTTTAGTAAAATGAGCCTGCAAGTGAAAAGCATTATGAAGAAACACTGGGGTATTTTAGGCATTTCATATACTTTCAACATTTGTCATAAGAAATGAATCTTAAATGAAAGAAACATGTGATTATAGAGATCGATGTTCAAAGTTTTAGTTTGTGTAAACTCATTTGGAATAAACAATTACTGATGGTGTAATAACCTCCTGTGTATACGCACTAATTAGATAACAATAACAACATAATTCATTAATAAAATATATATATCAATTTATGCATTGGGATATGCATATAAAATATTCATAAAAGTGTTCCCAAAATCTATTAAAACATCTGTTAGTATGCAACCCCTAAAATCTATTAGTTAATATATTAATGAAATAAAAAGTTAAAAAATTGTTATAATATAAAAAATAGTTAAAACATTAAAAAATATTAAAATATACATGTGCAATACTTGTATTGAGTGTGGTTTATAAATAAAAATGTGTTAAAATTAGTAGTGTATTTACATATTTTGGTATATATATAAATAATTGATAGTAAAAAAATCCATAATATTAAATAATGTAAAATAAATTTATTGTTAGTTTACAGTTGATTAAAATTTGTTTACCAATAATTTCATATATTCAAAATAATATATCGTGATCTCATAGGTTAGCTTTCTAACCATAATATAACATTCTTTATATGTGGAAAAAATTGGTGTGTATCAAGTACAGTGTTATAAATTTCCATCGAAAAACTGTTGCTGTTTATGACTCACTTCATGAGGACATTTACTGTTTAATTAACAACGGTTTTACTGCTATGGAATCATTCAAACGGTGCTTAACCACGCTTAACCTTGGATTATATATGCACTATGGAGTGTCCTTGTGAGTTGTTTCAATAAACGTCTGGCTGGTTTTGCTGTTATACTGCGTTTCCTCCTTTTGTTGCCTGAGACGATAGCGCAGTGTCCTGTATTTCATTAGTTAAAAAGTATGAAACTCATTTTCAGCTCCAGAAGAACAAATGTTGCACGAATTAGTGCAAACCAAAACCTATATTTGTCCCTCTAAACAGACAGACTGTGGGAATTAAACAGGTGCTTGAGAGCATACATATTTTGAAATATCTTGGTCTCTGTCTTGATCGTAATATTAATTTTCAGTTACAAGTTGAAACAAAGTAAAAATCCATAAAATATCCATTGGGTCAGGAAAACCCTCATACTTCCTTTCTCCAAAAAGGAAAATAAATTGTAAGAAACATACATTTATAACTTGTTCTGAGGGGAAACAGTTGCTCTTCCAACCAATATTAAAGCAAATACCATTTGTGCAAACAAAACCTGATGAAAGCCATTTTCAGTGATGCATTTTCCCTAAGAAGAGTTGGTATGAATATATCGGGGTGTTGGACTCTCTCCCTCGTGAGAAGTGCAGTGTGGATAACGCCCTGCAGAAATGCTTTTCACTAGAGGTTTCCAATGATTTTTATTTGCACTAGCAATATTTATCTAAATATTGTTCAGTAAATCAAAATGAATCATTCAGTAATAGATGTACCAATCTTTATTTTCACCAAAAAGTAAGTGCTGTCCTTCTCCTCATGAAAATAATTTTATCAGGCTCATGTTTGCTTCAGAACAAGCCTTCAAGGTTTTACTCCTTGTAGGCTGTTTGCCAAAACACCAAAATTATAAGCACCAAACCAAGGCAAAAGACACCGGCCAACAGGATAATGGATCCACAAACGATCTCCAGCCACAGAGTAGTAAAAGATTATTTTAATAAAGGCTACGACTCAAAATTTCACAGAACACAATGTAGTACACAGTATAGTTAAGCACTTTCAACCAGTCTAAATACCAGGCTTCATCAGAACCAATAACATTGTATTCAAACAGTTTAAATAACACAATTGCATCATGTGTCAGCCCTTCCCCACCAATAAAATGAATGCATACATCCCATTTAAAAATGATGCACCTAAATTTTTATATTTGTTCATTATAAAAGCAAAGTGAAATGAATAATTACAAGCCTATACATGCTCATATCAACAGCTGTAAGAAATGGATAAATATATAACTATATAAAAAATGTATAAAAATGTATGTGTGTATATAAAAACACCCAAAAAAACAGTGTTCAGTGAAAATGTTGATCTAGATTGACTATGACATCAACTTAGAAGTACAACAACCTGCTGCTGCTATACTTTGTGATTTGTACAGCTCTAACTAGAAAGGGGGATCCTAGGTGACAGGATGTACTACCAGTCACTGCTTAGCGCAGTTAAACTGAAAAATAAAGTGAAAGAACCAATAACAAGCAGCTAGAACTCCAGCCAATAAGGTCTACCCCTCACAAATATCAGTAAGTTATTCTCTGTCATAGAACACACACTGCCTGCTCTCAGTAAGTTTACACTCCAATAAGAAAACCAATTAAAACTGGAATTAAATATAAAATTAAATATAAAAGTTAAGGAAAAAGTGGGAAAGCAAAGTAAGGACACTGTTTAACAAAGTGGAAATGTTATCCAATACAGTAACACAGCGAGAATACTTGTGTAAGAAAATAAACACGTTGTCTATCACAATATTAGCTAGGCAACCGTAAACTGCACAATATAAACAACTTCAATTAAACAAACTGAAAAATTGCAATTTAATGTAAAAAGTAAAGGAA
This sequence comes from Protopterus annectens, assembly GCF_019279795.1. Taxonomy (NCBI): domain Eukaryota; kingdom Metazoa; phylum Chordata; order Ceratodontiformes; family Protopteridae; genus Protopterus; species Protopterus annectens. The sequence goes on along the minus strand of NC_056739.1, from coordinate 1,342,469,818 downwards.
AACATAGAAAGGCATAGGGAGAACACTTAGTTTAGCAGGAGGGCGGTACAATCTAACCCAGTAATGACCAAGTGACTGTTTCAAAGACAAAATCAGCAATTTTAATAAAACAGACTATAAAATATGTATTCTGTATAATACAGAAAACACTAAATAAGTATAATGTAATGTAATATAAGTACTTTCCTGTTTTTCATATGGACTTTTGAACTTAAAAACATCAGGAAAACTATTCTCAGCACATGTGCTTCCAGCACAACTCTCCTGAAGAATTTAAAAAAGGGTACCATGACCTACCAATATGTAAGAAGGTTAGGCCCTGCAAAGGTACACTTAATTTCTAATGAAGACTTGGTGTGCTTTGTCTCCTTCTAACATAGTAAAGTAACCTACTAATATTTTTTAAGACAGTCCAGAAAATATGCTGATCCAGGAATCTAGCAATGAGTTTACAAATCCAGCATTCTGTTTGCGACGACAAACAAAATATCAATAATTTTAAGTCGCCACCTCCAAATGTCAGTTTTCTTACAAGCATTGCTTCAGCATGGTGTAGTTGCATCTCCAGCAGTTTGATGAAAAAGAAAAAAGAAATCTTGGCTAAAAGCACCAGGAATGACAGCTTTTCAGGAATAGATAAGAAACAAGCTGTGGAGATTTTATTTTTGGAAATTATTTTACTGTTATTTTCTTACTATACGAAAAGTAACCTAAACTTCCCTACCTGCTAGACATGCAGTCATGAGGACCTCGGCAACTGAAAAAAGGGCTGCATGTTCCTGAGTGCTGGTAAATTATTTTTAGTCACAGCTTGAGGAGGTCCTGAAATTGTTCCTATGTGTTGGTTTCAGATTGAGGAGGTTTTACAGTTGATTTGAAGATCCACATTTAAACTTTATAAGGAAATAGTGTTCTGCTGAATATATATTCCAGACACAATACCTAAGAGAAAATGTTCATATTTTTTGTTAATAACAGGACAGAAGTGAACTATGTATTGGGGAAAATCAGTTTCTGCACCCTTACTGTGTAGCAGTTTAAATAAAGCCCCTTAAACAATATTAGCTTGGTTTTCAAGTGGCTACAATGGAAAAAGGGAGTTTCAGGAGTAAATCTATGGATTCAAGTATCACGTGGTCTTTGAGGTGACATGAAACACTTGGGATGTGTGAAGCAAATGGAGGACTTCTACTGAGTCTTCTAGGTAATTAACCTGCATGGAAGAATGTGTCCAAGTAATGTTAACTATTACCCTTAGCAAATGGGGCAGATTCAGCTAGTTCATTTATAAATCCTCTACTGAGGTTGCTAATGTTTCATTATCTTAATTTTGGTATAGTTTGTACTAGTCAAGTAGGAATACTTAGTACTGTGAGTAGTAGTACTAGCTGTCTTATTATACTTTCTGGGACAACAGATATTTAAAGAGTTTGTATCTTTAATTTTAGTGTATGGAGTTAGTCTCTTATCACAGTAGCCACTGCATGCTTTCATAGATTTTACATCAGTGTTACATATGAATCATATGCGTGTTTTACACATTTGGCAAATCCTTAAATGTCTTTTGACACAAAATATTTCATAAGAGAGACTGAAGACCTTCCTTTTTATCTTTAGACAGTTATTTTTCTTTTATATGTACATAAATGAGAGATTTTTATAACTACACCGAGTGCATGCTTATGTCTTTCCTGTGTAAATCCATCAGTACTCTGTCACTAGTTCATAAGTCCATCTTCCAGTTAAATACTGGTTAGAATGTTATTTAAAAAGCCAAAATCCTTTTGTTGTATTCATCCTATATGCCACAAAATGTAGCCAACCCAGACTGAACTTTGTTTTGTGAACCTTTAATAATTTTTAGCCATCATATTATTTACTTTGAATCCTTCTGCCAGCCTTAATCTCAAAATATTTTCCATCATCTTGCCTAGTATAGAAATAAGGCTAATGAGTCTGTCATTCCATATAATTTCTTCCTGAATACACTCTTGAATAAATGAATCACAGTCCATCTTTACTCTAATAATCTACCTAGTTGTCAAAGAAAAGTAGTACAGTGTAACAAGTTGACCATCAGGTAGTCCAAATGACTGCTAAGGAATTTATACTTCTAGACCATGAGGCTTATTGCCTAGTAGCACTCTCCTGGCCTATCATCATGAGGCTTATTACCTAGTAGCACTCTCCTGGCCTATCATCATGAGGCTTATTACCTAGTAGTACTCTCCAGGCCTATCAATGTTTATTCAATGGAAGCTTTTCTGTCTGTTCTTACCCTCTCACACTGTCACCTCATCCTATTTTAATTCCTACTTTCCCCCTTACTCATTAAAATAAACATAAAAATAAAAATTATGAAGTAACCCACTGACTTCCTTGGCCTTATCCTTTCTTCTGCTTTTACAACATCTTATTGTCATGCTAAAAACGATTCTCAGCTGGAGTGCCCTTTTGTGTGGAGTCTGCATGTGCTTCACGCAGTCAAGTGGCATTCAAAAGACATGCGTGAATGGGCATGTCTTCATTGAAGGTTGGGCGTCGGGCTGGCAAGTTGGCGCCATAAAAAAAATCTACTGCCAATCATTAGCGGACCGGAGTTCCGCTGTGGCGACCCCTAACAGACAAAAAGACAAAGAAGATTGTCATGTTAAATGCTTAGCTCACTGTTTTAAAATGTGGATATTTTTGTTTGCAGTCCTGGCCTTTTTACTTGCAAGATTTTAAAGATTAAGCCATGTAAATAACCAGGTAAGTATGGAAAATACATTAATTAGTGACTGGGCCATGGGTTGAAACAAGTTGTTCTACACAGGAGTTCCAATTTATGTTGGCCTCAAGCGTATGTTTCCATCTTCTAGGCTTGATGAATAGCCATTATTTTAGAACTTACAGAACAATCTGGAACATACTGAACAAAATATTCTGCATCAGCCACAGTGCCTAAACTGCAGACTTGCGTGCACTACAAAGGTTTATATCCATATTGCTCATTTCAGTTCCTATTAACTTGTAAGACCTTGGATTTTGAATCACTTGCATAATTCGGGCAACTGACTGCTAGTTATCTCTAGCATGGATGCATTCCTCTGCATCATGTAAGTGTACTACAGCATACAGTTATTGTTTAGAATTAAATGCACATTCAGCACATTAATGTTGTGTGTCTGCATAGCACATCATTCTTACAGTACACATTTTTTGCTGCATGTTCTGTGCAAACATCTATTTCAGTATGTTATCTATCATACGCTGATTAATCATTCAATAATCCCTGATGTATGCATCTGTTAAGACATTGTGATAACTTTTGCATTATAAAGATGATACTGCTTTTGGCTGCAGCATGCCACTGTTGACATGCGTGGTTATAGTTAAATCTGTTACAATTCTCTCTGCAAAAGTTCTGCCTAAAAGTACATCTGTGCACCACACATTAACATTAGAAAAACATCTTTACTGCTCCTTCAGTATTATTGAGGTCACTCTAATGCAATTTCAGATCGATACCTGTCCTGCTGAAACTCTCTACTCTAAGATATATATGTCAGTAATAAATCGGCTGACATTTCAGTCTTTGCTTTTTCATAAAAGTGTGTGGATAGTTTGTGGTAACAAGAAAAGCTTCAGTGCCAAATGGCCCACCTTTCTATAAACATGGTACAAGGAAAAGGTCTGCTTGTTAATTTTTCATTTACACAAGAGCTTGAGGCTCTCAAACAATTTAACAAATGAGATTTCCATTACGTCTGGGGGCATGTTTCATGTATAGTGTGGTTTCTAAAAGATATGCTGATGCAAGCCAGCTGAGATAGTTTTTTTTTTTACACACAGATATTTTTTCTTGAAATATTACTGAGTGAAATTCACACTGCTTATGACACTGTGCAGGCTAGGCATACATCAGTTTGCCTTCTATAAAAATGGATTTCGGTCACATTACTAAAGTCAGCATACTCATGAGGTATGTACCTGGCTGTACATACTGGTTTTCTGTCTTTTTCCTGCTGAGCTATTTATCCCATTTCCTACCCTCAACCCACATCTCATCTGATCCCTTTTTAGTACTGTATTATATTAAATATTATTGTAACACATTTGCAAAAGTAAAGTCCTTAGAATATACTGGAAATGTTTTGAACGGATAAGGAATAATCCATCAAAAAGGAGAAAATGCTGGATAATAATAAAAAGCTCCTTGTTTCCGCTTTAACAAACAAGATGATAAACAGAAAAACAGGAAACAAATAAAAGGTTGCATTTGTTGTCTATTTATGTTAAATTGTTAAATATTTCAGTTCTGAGTATAAGAGTTAATTATTCTAGTGAACATGTCCATAGACTTAACAAGCCTTCAAAAGTCATACAGCATGAAAAATGCATTAGATTCTATTTAATTTTTAGTTCTTGTAACAATATTCACAGTGACAAAAATTGTTATAGCAGTAAATATAATTTAGAATGTGAACTGTACAGAACTACATGGAACAGCTGCAGAACCTTGTATAAATGTCAACATAACAACCTGTTGCTATGTATCACCACAGTTTCCATACATGCATTTGCATGTGGCATCCAGAGGGAAATATTTTAACACAGCAAACATCTGCAAATTCAGCAAAACTGCCCTTCATAGGAAACATAAATATTTTCTCATTTGGACCCATGTTTATGGCTCACAGCTCACATCTTGCTATGCCTGGAATCTAAACTATATGGTCATCCGTGTATCATGTTTATTGTTAAGAAACTTCTTATTGGTGTAAATTTATCTTACTTTATTAAAGAATTACTAGCTATATACATTAATCAGACATCACCATTAATTTTCTGTTCTGCGGTAACTGTATATCATCCCTACCACAGTTTTACAGGACATTCTTAAAATATCAGTTATGAAATAATTCTTTGCATTATCCAGAAATATGCTCATATTGTTACCAAAACAAAGAAGATTTTACAATTAAGTTAAACTTACATCAACAAGAGGATTAAGTAACCTTTAAAGGACTGCTCAGAAATATGTTTTCCCAGGACAAGCAGGTACACTTTGCTGGTAATTTCTGGGAATATTTATTTTTTGTATCATTGATAAATGGTTCCCAGTGCATGAGTGGACACTTCACAGGGAATACCTAAGGTGTGTCACCAAGCAGTGATATTTATAAACAGACAATCTGTTTGGCTTCATTAATGCACTTACTAAGACAAGATTGTAGAAGACGGAGTTACACAGGGCTGTAATACTCTGCAACTGTCCCAGCCAGTCTGGTACAACTAGTAAATACACATATTCAAATTATGCAACACGGCTTTAACTTACCAAAGAGCAAACAGGGACACACTTATAAAGTACCATAACAGAAACTAACCAAACATCACAAGGATTCAGTATTATTTACTGAGAGTACAAGGAACCATGTACATAGTTGCTAATCGTGGTGAAGAAATGTGACTTATAATATGTAAAACTAGCAGTTTGGAGCAAGTAATAATTTTATCCATGACAGTATTACAGTGACTGAGCCACACAATGCTGAGGAATTCCACTTGGTCACCACATCTGTGGTGATTACATTGCTGGCTGTGTATTTGAAGTAAATTGCATTGTATAAAGCATTGTAGAAATGCTTTGCTGCAGCACAGACTTTAAGAGACGTCAGGGAGGGAGTCACATTTAGGTCATCCCCAAAGTAAGTGCAGTTACAGATAGATACATGGAGGGGATTTTAGACTGTATTTGTGTGCTGCATCAGACAATGAATGTCAGCAGACAGTGAGTGACAGACTCCTAAAAGGAAGCTGCTCTTGCCCCAGGGGTAGTAACACTGAAGGTCATGTTTCCTGATGCACCTTCTACCAGGGGATTCCTGAGCATCTGTGAGTCAGCACAGCTCGATTGCTTAAGTTTCTTGTTAGAACTGTAAAGGTTTATCACTTGCAAGATGCCCCTACAGTTCACCTTGCAGTCTGAAGATGATGATGACATACAAATAAGCCTGTCACTACTGGAAGTCAGTCTAGTAATGTGTACCAAGTGTTGTGTAGTGTATTTCAGTATTGTTAGTACCACAGTTAAATCTCTATAGTCTGAAGCAAATAATAGACAAGCGTGCACTAGTTCTGTTGCCCTACATTAATTAGTTAGTTACAGACAGTCCAGCACACAGAATATTAAATAACAACTGTGTTTTGTGCTGAATAGCTTGAAGTAGGACTGGAAGAAAAGGCAATGACAAACCTAGTTAGCAGCCACAAACCTTATATCAACTTTTTATTGTTGTTATCTGGGTGAGTTGTTCTCTACAGTACTTATTAAGATGCACCCAAGGTAGTCATACAATTGTACCACTTCTATTCTACTCCCACTGAACATTTTTAAGTCCAATAGGATAACCTCTCAGGGCCTCATTTTTGGGGTTTCATAAAACACAGAGAGTTGCAGAGAACTGATATGTCTGCATATCTTAGTTGATTGTTAGCGTCCACCATTTTTCTATCATGAGTTCTCAATAGGAGAGAACAAGATAGATGGTATAGCATACCCTTATGAATGTTTCCTCTGGACTTGCTTTTGATCACAGACCAAGTGGTCCAGTCAGGCTCCTTACAACTCAGAAGGTGTTTACTATACTAGCCATTCCACATTGGCTGCAAGGGAGACTAGCCAATAAGATTTTATGTTTCATTTATTTATTTATTTATTGGCAAGTAAGCCCTTTTTATTAGAGTCCCCCTGGAAAAAAGCTCAAACTCACAATTACAGTAAGTAATATAAACAATTAAAAATAACACGTGTAAACATCAATAGAGAATAAAAATAAAAGCATCATCCAGATACAATGGTCAATACAAAATATACAAATACAGACAGCTATACTTGCTAGAATAAAAGTCACATTGTGCTGCAACTGAGACAGAAAACTTTGAATTATATATATATATATATATATATATATATACAGTATTTATGTGCAGCCTACATAAGTGAAGGAGAAGGAAGGTTAAAAACAGAGTGAAAAGTGAAAGGAAAAAAAAAAAAAAAAAGAGTATCAAAAGCATACCTGTATACACAATGGAAAGAACATGTGTACACATTTTGGAAGCACTTTACATAATCGAATTACTGAAATCTCGAATGTCATATGGTCGAGACCATATGATCAACATTTCAGTAAATCGAATATGTGAAGTTGTAAAAAATAACACTTTACTTACCTTAAAACGTTACGTGCACACAGAGGCAAGGCTTCTTGTACGCTCTGTGTGTATGTAATGTTTTTATCTTTTTTGTTGTGTTGACAGGAGGTGGGAAATCTCCCGTTTTGCACTTCCGCATACAGCGCAATATGGGAGATTTCCCTTTTCCCCACTGTAGCACGATCTCGGAGTTGGTATATTTAAGTAGGGGGGTGTGGGGGGCACAGCCCCTCATAGAGTGCAGGGGCAAAGCCCCTGCAAAAGCGATGTTTGACATTTTTTTTTTTTTTGGGTTTCATTTTAGATGTTTGAGTTTCCAAAACTCGATCTTTTGGTCTCGATCATATGAGGTTCGAGATTTTGGGAATTCGATCTTCTAAAGTGAATCGATATATATATATATATATATATATATATATATATATATATATATAAAAGTCAAACATTGCTTTTGCAGGGGGGGCTTCACCCCCCTGCACCCCACAGCCCCCCCACCCCCTACTTAAATATACCAACTCCGAGATCGCGCTACAGTGGGGAAAAGAGAAATCTCCCATATTGCGCTGTATGCGGAAGCGCAAAACGGGAGATTTCCCACCTCCTGTCAACACCACAAAAAAGATAAAAACATTACGTACACACAGAGCGTACAAGAAGCCTTGCCTCTGTGTGCATGTAACGTTTTAAGGTAAGTAAAGTGTTATTTTTTTACAACTTTACATATTCGATTTACTGAAATGTCGATCATATGGTCTCGACCATATGACATTCGAGATTTCAGTAATTCGATTATGTAAAGTGCTTCCATATATACACATAGTATTTACCAGTAGTGCAAGGTGAATTTTCTTAGGCACCTATTCACTTTGAGTGACCATTATGTCCATGAGGTTATACTGTCACAGTGCACAGTGAAGGTCAACCTGGAGTAGAGCAAGATAAGAGCCAGGAATCTGCAAGGCATAATTTTGGTCTCATTTTAGATGTATTGTGATATTCTATTGACCTCAAAGTTAGAAGAACAGAATTCCAAGATTATGCAACACAGTTTAAGTATAGGACATTTCCTGATTAATTTCTGGGCTTGTGAATGATGTGATTTTTATGTTTGATTGTTGAGGTCTACTTGGAGAGTAGCTGTTTAGGATGCTACTTACTGAGTGGCATTTTAATGGTTTACATACTATATTGAGCGTAACTAGCAGCTGCATACAGGTGAGATAATGAGGTAGCTCAAGCCAATTAAGGTCTTTAGTGCAGTTCAGTAGTGGAACCTGTGAGATTTACACGTTTGTTATTTTGTTGCAGCTTTATTAAAGCTTCTCATTGAGGGATGTCTGAAGATCAGTAAGCACAAAAGAGACATATAACACAGAAGGTAAAAAGTAGGCAGTAGCTAAGTTTATTTTAACAGTATTATTAACACAATTTATTGCTTTGTGTAATGTTCTTACTTTTCTGATCAGTCTATTTGATTGACTATTGTATGTGCAAGTCAAATTTAAGATTGTTGTCTATTATTATCACTAGAAGTTTTGTGTGTTGAATCCTTTCTTTTATAGGATTATCAGAGGAAGTGATTTTAAAGCTGGCTTTGTATTTCCAAGGACATATGAAGGAATAGGTATTGCCTTTTGGGGGGGGGGGGCATTAAGAGGTAAGCAGTACCTAACCAAAATTTCAGGAAGGTAAAGGATTCTTGGATAATTAACTGAATATGAGTTAGATTGTGTGCAGAAAATACAAGGGTTGAATCAACCATGAACTGGATTAAAGAGGCATGTCTGTGTGAAGGTTATCAGTGACAACATTAAAGAGAAGAGGATCAAGGATGGAACCTTCAGATGCACCAGTGAAGACATGCAGGGTATTTTGCCATTTTGCTATTTTGCCAACTAATGTCTGCCAGACAAGTTACTACAGAACCATAAGAGGATGGAATGTAATAGTCTTAGTGGAGATAGGTTTTATAGATGTTTGATGTGAGCAACAGTGTCAAATGGTTTTGATAAATCTAAAAATAGAGAGGCTAATTGCAGTTGGTCTATAATTTATTATTTCTGTTGAGTTAACACCTTTGTGGAATGGAAAGATATTCAACTTTTTATTGAGAAGTAGAACTTAGCATTCTTGGATGGATTTGTTAATTAGAATTGACACTGTGATGGCCAGAGCATCAGCTGTGATTTTGAAGCATTCTACAGTTAGGTCATCAGTAGATCATTTGCTAGGTTTTAGTTTCAGTTATTTTTGATAACAGAAGTAGTAATAGGTTTTATTGTAAAGGATGAGTAGTCTGTTGTAATGTGATGGAAAATGTCTGGACCAGTGATTAATTTTTGACCAGGGTTGTGATACTGTCTATAAAAATTAGATGTATGTAATGTGGAATTACAATGGGAGGTGTTTTGCTGTATTTTAGTGTCTGTGTATAGTACATCTTTGACAGATGATCACAATGTTTTTATTGGTATTCGTTTGTCAGTTTTGATTTTTTTTTGTTAGATTACAGAGATTATTGATGTATCAGAGGTTTTAGTATATATTTTGTTTGGGCCAGGTTTTCTGAGCCTTGCCTCTGTTGTGCATGCATTTCTTGGTTGTTATTTATAGCAGGGAGCAAGGTAAGTCTTAACTGTTTTTTTTTTTCTAAGAGGGGCATACTCATTGAGAATTTTGAGAAATGTAATATTGAACTGTAATACTGCATCATTTAGTGGTAATATTTTAAGGATGAACCAAATGAATGATTGGTAGATAGAAATAATAGCCTTGCTACAGAATTCTCTTATGTTTGCCTTTAGCCAGTGTCTGGTCATAGATAACATGAAAGGGGGTATGGTGGGTTAGTCCATTTGTAGAATTAATGTATTTTACTATGCACACTGTTGAATTTTTTTAGAATTGTGGTATATTCTATAGGGGGTTGATGGTAATGTAGAGGAAGGGCTGCTTAAAACAGAAGGGTGATTAGTGGATTCAGAGTTTGTTGAAAATGTAGTGGAGTAGTTGATTAATTGAACAAGTTGATAAGAAGGACTTGGAGTAAGGTGAATGTCACATAATAACTATTTTGAGTATAGAAATTGCATGGAAACTCATTCTAAATTTAACTCTATTTTGTGTAGTTTGGAAGGGCATTTTTGAATACTACACTTGAAGAAATGTACATGGAATATGTTGAATAAGATGGGTGCAATAAAAGTGGATAAATAGTCATTTGGTATGGTTGTAAGATGAATCATTTAGAGAAGAAATGATTGTGGATGGCAATTTAATGTGATACGATGTTTCACGAGAGAGGAGAAGGAGTATGCTGGAGTATAGCGTTATGATAAGCATTGTGATGAAGGGTTGTAAATACAAGTAGGATAGTAATGCTAAATGATTATGGCAGATGTAGCAGGTAGAAATAAAAACAGTTGGAAGTATTGTTAGGATGGAGTTGGCAGATTAGTTGCAGAGGAGAAACAGATGGAGATTGATAAGAAGGGAACAAGTAAATAAATAATTATTGGGGAGGTAAGGAAGTATAGATAAGAATTACTTTTAAGAGGTGAGTGATGCATATCAATTGTTTGAATTGCTTATATTATAGTAATGGTGTTATGTACAGAAAGTGGAGGATACGGAAAGAATTTTGTGAGAGATTTGTGGGATAGGAGTAATAGGCAAGTATATTAGTGAAGGAGTGCGGATATATGTGTAGATAATGTGGAATGAAGGAGAAGAAAAATGAACAGGTGAACAGTGAGAACCTAACTGCTATAAAATGAATGTTTGTTAATGAATAATTTTAGAATGGTAGAGGGAAGACAAGGTGGGTGTGGTGAAGTGATAGTAGCTGTGACTGGCAAACAGACAGTAGAGCAGGTGGATGAGTGGAAAAGAACTGGAATTATATATATATATATATATAGAGAGAGAGAGAGAGAGAGAGAGAGACAAAGAGGAAGTATAGTATGCTAGGAGCATGAAAACTAGGAAGTGTAGCTCAATTTACTTAAAATCCTGTGCCTGAAAACCCAATGCGTGAGATAACTGATATGAAATTAAAAACAAATTCTCAACATACTCCTGAGATGTTATTCTCAATCACATTTATTATTATTTTTTAAAACAATACAACATAGATGCAAATAAGTGATAATAGCTAACTTACAATACAGTAATCATTACATTTAAGTAATACAATAAAAATATATTAGACCCAAAACCCACCCTTCCAGTTATCACATTAGCCTTTGCAAAATTATTGATTCTAAACTGATACAAGTACCATGCATTCACTGAAAATTGTTTGGAAATTTCTGATTCCCAATGGAAGCAAAGTGATTGTTTCAGCTGCTAATGTGGCCATCATAGACATTTAGTGTTGTCATTGAGGCAAATACATGGCCAGATTCATTAACAGTTACACAGCAGCACTGCTGCACAGACAATAGCTCACTATTTCATATTCATTAAATGGTTTTAGAAAAGGTAAATGTCAGAATATGCCAATGAAAGCATAAGTACCCAAATTACATGCTAATTAAGTAATCCAACATGGTGGAGCTATTCGTGAAGCTATAAAACACTCATGCATAATCACTATAGCCATCTGCTCTGAAATACAAAACTCTTTGGCTTACAGTCATGATTAGACTTTGAAAAAAAAAACATTAGCAGTTGTTGATGTCATTAGACAGCTATATATACAACATGCTTTAATTAAAGTTACTGCTGCCAGACCTCTGCCAAGAAGAAGCGTTTTTATACCCTGTTTGAGTTAGTATGCATTGCATACTGTGTAGACAGGGAAACAGTATATAAATATGCAACCACTTCCACCCTCATCTGAGGCCCAAGGTAATTGTGGAACCTGATTGAAAAAAAAGTAGCTAACTGCTTAGTCCCACATGCAGGTAGTTATATATCCCTAAGATAAGATATCTGTCCTGTGTATAGTAATGTCAGTAATACTGTATTACTGTGATGTTTGCAATATCCACCTATGGACTTTGCCCAATAATATGGACCAAGCATTTCACTTTCCCACACACATATATGCAACTATAACTACATTAAAATGTGCAAGGACAATGCACAGTCATCATCATTGGCACATGGCGGTGGTGAGAAAGAATACATTAGGGAAATCTTAACACCAAGGAAGTGAGTGTGAATTATTGAATTGTATTGCCTACTTGAACATGTTGCTGTATATACACACTGTTGTTATCCTCCATGTCAGAACCATAAATGATGCTGTGTAAATCCTCTGCTGAGGTGTCAGTGATTTCTGACAGTGGATAGGAACTACACAGCTTCAGTCAGTTGTGTTTTGTTAACAGACCCCCCCCCCACAAACACACACACACACACACACACACACACACACACACACACACACACAACCATATGTTTAAGGCCAATTTCATATGCCCTATTTATCACATACATTATTATGATCCTGCCCCTATGTCAGGTTTACTGATACATATGGACAATGACACAATTTACATAGTTGAACATCTGTCCCCAGATATGGTCACAGGAGTACTTGTCATCTCTGCCTCTTTCTAAGAGAAACAAACCATGTCAACTTAGTGCTTAGCTAATTACTTCATTCTCTGGGGCACTGTATGACATTTTATAGTGTGCAGATGTCTTGGACACCATAGCCCTGCATGAGTCAAAAAAACAAAAGAAAAGTATAATACACAATGAAGACACAGGTGATTGTTAATAAAACAAATATGTATGTGTGAATGTATGCATTCATCATGTATATAATAATTTAAAAATTAAATCTCCATATTAGTACACAGAAGTAAATATAGCCCTCCCACCAAAAAAGTTAAAATAAATGAAAAACAAGGGTACATCTTATATAAGGAAGACAACAGCTATGTAACTGTGTAGTACATTGCATATTAACCAAAGCAATGTACAGTTTACCAGTACAAAAGGCTAAAAATGTTCTTGGATATCCACTTGTGTGTAGTGCTGTCAGTTATATATCACTGGCTTAATGGATTGTGGGCTACAAACATCAGCCCCTTGACCTTGCTAGTGAGTGATACAACACTCTTTTGCAATAAATTGCCAGATGAGCATAGAAAATGTTCCATAATGTCATATTACATTCTTCAAAAGCATTTGTAGTGTATCAAACAACTGATATACATGTGTATTCCACCAGCAAGGGACAAACAATGCATACACTAAGCTAAGGGTGTATTGTGGAATGCAATCCATCAGTAAGGTTGAAATATAGCATTTTGTAAAACAACAGCAACTTACCTTTGCATTAAGTTAGTTGTGACACTAGAAACATATTTTGCAAGTAATTAGCAGCTCTGTGTTTAGACAGTCTCCCCTACCATGATGCAATTTCTTGCCTACATGCTTACCTTGATATAGTGCAGATTCAGCCATGTGAGCACTGTGAATATGCAGATGAGTTGTGAACTCATTAGCATTTATGAATTCTAAAATCTACAGTAAGTACAGGGAATATAAAGATGGTGTAATGACCTACACAATTACAGGCACCTGCCCTACCTCTGCAAGGACAAGCCCTGAGCAGTTTTACCTGTAAGTTCTTGCAAGTGTGAATGATTAGTTTGAATGCAGTATCAATCAGAGTGTGTCAGAGAGAGAGAAGGAATTACAAGAAATGTGACCACATCAACTGACTTCAGAGAACAGCATTCCTAACATTGATATGAATTGTATATAAACAGTTTCTGCCTCTGAATACACTTTTGTCTGCAAGTTAAAGGAAGTAGATTATTCAGTGAAATATATATGATCAGCAAGGCAAAGCAGACAGCAGTCTTGTTAGAAAAGCGTAGATTTGGGAATAATGTTCACAAAATAAAATGAACCAAAGAGGTGCAGTGTTCAAATTTCTTATTTTATATTGTATAAAGAAAGATTATCTTCTCTGTTGTCAGAGACACAGCCATCAAAACATATAACTCCAAATTCTACAGGACAAAGGTCGGGAATTATTCTGTTGCACCTGCAATGTCAATTGATACTATGACTCATACTGAGTATAAGTAACCTCTTTTTTATCCTCATACTATAACAAGAATCTGAACTGTGTCTTGTGAATTACCTGGTGTCCTGAGGTTCTAATTAGAGAAGGCAGTGTTTCTGTGAAATAATGATGTTTAATGAGCATATGTTCATGTTGAAACACAACCAAGTTGAGGAAATATGAGAACTATACATTTCAACTAATTTCATAATGTTTCTTATATTTCTATAGCCATTTTTTCCTTTTTATTATTTGCATGCCATTTGACATTGCACACACTGGACTGGCTGTGGTCCCCAGCAGCTAAGAAAAAAGTGAAAATTTTAATTTAGGCTGCTTCCTATACTGCAAGCAAGCCTGATGGAGGTGCACAGTTGCCAACACTTTGGATAGTGCTCAATAAGGAAAATGCACCTGTCAGGTAACTTTTTCTGTAGAAAAAGGTGTAAGTGCAATGATCTTAGAGAAATAAAACAGCTTATGCAGGATTTGAATCTAGTGAAGTGATGATTTTAAAGAGGGAGACATCTGAATACATATTTACACACATATTGTGATATCATTGTGTTGCTGTTTGAAAATCAACTATCATCAGTATTGCTAACAGCATGTGAGGTGTTTTCTGTCTACTTTAACATTATTTGTCATTAATGACAAATCTGATTATATGCACCACAAATTACATTGTTGATGTGTCAAGGAAATGTGACAAGGATAACTGTGTCACTTGAATGTATTTCTTGCTGTTGACATTGCTACGTATGCTCACTGATTGAATTCATTTTCTTGTCAGCTTTTTTTCTATAGTTTTTTTTTCTAATGCCTTTTGCATTTGAGCTCCAGGGTTTGCAGTGTGCATCTGTCAGCACTCTGGATAGTACTCTGGCTAGTATTCAGTGAATAAACTCAACCTGTCAGTTAGCTTTCTTGGGGGGGGGTCTATATCACCAAATTGAAAGCAAAGAAAAGCAAACAGCTTTAACATCGAAAATGCCATTCACTTAAGTTGCTCTTGAGAGGGGCTGCGCCCCACATACCCCCTGGCTAATTATATATACCAACTCTGAGATCACACTACAGTGAGGAAAGGGCAACTTTTCTGATCTTCACTGTACTGCAATCTTACAATAAACACCTCGATGAACAGCATTTTTGATGTTAAAGCCATTCGCTTTCCTGTCAGTTTAGTGATATGGACCCTTATTGGGTTACAAGGTGTATGCACAGTGATCATAAACAGGATTTGATTCCAGTTGACAGATACTTTTAAACAGAGGGTCAGAATGCCACTTGTCACAACATTTTATTTAGGATTTCACAGTGCATGCACATGAGTATCATAACTAGATTTATTGCAACAAATGTATCATTACTGCTTGCTATAGAAGCCCAATATAATATGTGTAAATTATGCTAAACATGACAAGGATGATATTGAATGTAGAATCCACATATATAGGTATGATGTGCACAATATTTTTGTTCTAATTATTGAGTTCTTACATATTATGTGTTTATGACAATATGTGTTATGAAGTATAAAAAATAACCTAACCCAGCATGTTATGCAACTGCAAAAATCTTATATGTATTTGCAAACACAAACACTATCTTTTACATAGAAATGCAGTCCCATGACTAAGTAAAGTTGCAGACATACAGACATCTCCTCATTATCTCTACATTCCATCTTAAATTAGTATACCTCTAATTATCATATTAATAATCAAGTTCTCCTGTGCCCATGACAGTTAATGAGCAAAGTTTAGCATTTTATCTTTTTTTTCTTCTCTGGGTTTGATTCCTAGATGGTATTACTCAGTCTTACCAGTGTCTAACCACCAACATGCCAATACGTCACAATTAATACATTTTTCCTTCAAACAACCATGATTATAAACATAAACCATATCAGTGTTTAACACTGGAACACATTTCAGTAGTTTGAGCATCACACGTGGCCAAATGTCACTACCATTTTACCACCTTCTGAGTTTCCTGATGTACTCATTGCCAATGTATCTGGCAAGCCGTTGTTGTGCTTCCTATTGTACACATGCAGTGCATTTAGCAAGGCTGTGCATCTTTGAGCACAAATTGTTACCCACAAGATCTGAATTGGGTGATAATTCAGACCAGTATTTCTCACTTGACTGTTTCAGACATGGCTGGCAATGATATTGATGGCGTTCCATTTAGAGCACAAAGGTGAGGTGTTGAGGAGTCCAGGATTTTTGTGGCATTCCTCATGAAGCACCACAACTGGAGGCAGGGGGAATATACTGGGATGCACTATAAAAGCTGAGGCTTGGAATAGCTTGGCCAAGACTGTCTCCAGTTCAACTGGCATTCCACACACTGAGAACCAATTTTGTCACCATGACAGTGACATGAAAAAGTGCAAGAGGGACCTCTTTAGCTGATGGGAGGATGAATTTAGGACTGCAAACACCCCTCGGTTGTGTAAATATACTGACCCATAACCTGTTTATGTTATGCCATTAATTAACAAGCCAATACAGTTATTCATTATGATTTCATATATATATATATATATATATATATATATATATATATATATATATATATATAGGTTTACTATCATAAATTCAGAAATCAGAACAAAACGTGTCTGCATTTTTGAATTTATACATCGGAAATGAACATTTTCGAATTTTCCTAATGTCGAAAACAGCTGTGTATTGTCAAAAATGTCGCTCGCGACATTTTCGGCAATACACATAACTCCCACCCATCCCGTAACTACCTACCTAACTAGCCTAAACACACAGTTATGCAGGGGCGCAAGCCCCCCTGCACCCCCTCTGTGGGGGGCTGTGCCCCCCACACCCCTCCAACTTAATATTCCAACTCCGAGATCGCACTACAGTGGGGAAAGGGATGTATTTCCCTAACCGCACTGTACCGCGATCCCCTCACATGAGCGAACGTTAGAATTGCAAATGCACAGTCCATTCGCAATGGTAACATTCGCTCACATCACCTGCCGTGAAGTATTCGAACATCTGTTGTTCGAATACTTCATAGCCGTGCAAGTGCACGTTGGCATTGTGATAGTAAACCATATATATATATATATATATATATATATATATATATATATATATATGGTTCCCATTCAGAAGCCTGAAACATCATAAGCCTGAAAATCAAAATCCTGAAACCAAAAGCCTGAAAATTCAGAATCCTGAAAACTCAAAATCCTGAAAGCCCAAAATCCTGAAAGACCAAAATCCTGAAACTCAAAATCCTGAAAACACAAAATAGACATACTGATGTCATTGTGGCTTTGCTATTGTTAGCCCTGTGGTGTTAGGTCATGCATTGGGGTCAGGTAAGTGTGCGGTTGGTTTTATTTTAGGGTTAGGGGCGGTTTAAGTGAGTTAGGGTTAGGGCGCAGGTTAGGCATGTATGCAATAGTGACAAATATTGGGGTTAGGGGCGGTTTAAGTGAGTTAGGTTTAGGGCGGAGGTCAGGTGAGTGTGCGATAGTGACGGACCTTAGGGTTAGGGTTAGGGTCAGGGTCAGTTGGTAGATATTAGTGTCTTTATAGTGACATATTAGCATTATTTGTGTTTTCAGGATTTTGAGTTTCAGGATTTTGGTCTTTCAGGATTTTGGGCTTTCAGGATTTTGAGTTTTCAGGATTCTGAATTTTCAGGCTTTTGGTTTCAGGATTTTGATTTTCAGGCTTATGATGTTTCAGGCTTCTGAATGGGAACCATATATATATATATATATATATATATATATATATATATATATATATATATATATATATATATATATATATATATATATATATATATATATATATATATATATATATATATATATTTATATATAGTTGTTTTCTTCATCTACTGTACAGCTGCAGCAAAGACTGCAGAAAACAGTAAGGTACATCAGAAGAGACTAGCTCGCCTCAGGGAAGCATGGGGTAAGTATGCATCTCTTCTGACTGCAAGGCATAGAGGTATTCTCAGTCCACCGCTGTTTATCATCTTGATCAGGCATGCCTTAACTTTAATAGCAAGCTTACATGCCTGGTCCTATAGCTCTTTGCTATTGCATTAGACAATGACTACATCAGATTAATTGTGTGTGGGTTCAATACCCACAACCAGATATCTGATTTTTTACAAGCTACTATTTATAAGATATTTTAACTTCAGTACTGCATGGCATTAACAATACAATATTTGCAAATGCCGTTATTACCTTATCAAGCAGATAGCTGATATGGCACAGTGAAATGCATGATTATATTAGTCTCATCATACCATTGTGATTGACTGATTTTATAACACACACTCATGCCTTCCCATCATATCTGGATGCAGCTAAGGTGTACTTTATGTATTTCACATACAGTTAGAATAGTACAATACTTCATTTATGTTGTAAAGAAGTTGATAGCCCCCACCCTTTTGCAAGTTCCTATATTCTATGTGTCCTACCCTCTGCTTGCCACCCCCATTTTCACCACTGGCCTATCAACCACTTTTTCACATGTTTAATTGGGTCAAAAAATAGAATCACACACAACACGCATGGCCAGAAATGGTCTATCAACAAGCCTTTGGTTTTGTCCTCAGCAATTGCGTAGAGGTTGGAATATTGCATCAGTGCTGAATGACAATAAATGCCATTTACACTCCTATCATAAAAGTTGAAGATTTTAATTTCAGCTACAGTAAGCCAGTTACTCTTATACAAATCAACTTAAATCCACTGTGCTATGGGAATATAGAGTAAAGGCAGACTACAAGGCACTACCATGAAACAGTGTAACAGTTCTTTGGCTACTGGATTCAATGAAATAGATGTTCCTATCTGATGAGTTGAGATTATTCGTCTGTCTGTAGACTGATGCTTTTGCATAGTGACATCATCATATATAATTAAATTTCATTTTTAAACCAGGTAGCAAACATATCTATTTAATAAGCCCTGGAGATGTGGAAGAATTAAGTTTAAGATGCAAAACAAACTCAACCTTTTCCAATTTGTCTCAACAAGGACCATCGATTTCGTTAAAATCTACCTTTGCCAAAATATAAAAAATACCAGTAACCAAGAAAAGGTCCACGTAGTCCAAGGCACACAATAAATATAAAAAATACAAACTTTTTAAATTATCTGCATGTACATGAATGCTTAAAAAAAGCCTTTCTCACATTTTTATTTTTGATGTCTAAACAGTGCTTGTATATATTTTCTTTGAGTGAGTGCTCCACTGTGCCAACAAGAATGTGTCACATGGCCCCCTGCGCAAACAATTGCCTTGGTATTACAGTTGACTCTACCTGGACAAAAAGAACTCTATCAAAATTAACCACAGTAGTAGTATGTACATCAAGGACATACTGGTACTGCTAACATCTCTCACATCTGGACATCTTTCTGTAAGAATTATAACTCTTACTAGATGCCTTTTCTAAAATTTGTTTTAAATGGGCTCCTCTTCCAAACGTAAAATGAGGTTCAGTTCCAAGAACAGAAGTAAAAGGTGCATTAAAAGACTGACAAGTTTTTCATCAATGTTTGTCTTGTTATACCTGGCCAGCTTTTCTCAGACAATTGTTCCTCAGCTTATCTTTTGTGTCAGCACCAAGTCTCTCAAAATGTATATTTCTTAGATTATAACTTATAAATTAATGCATTTCCTTGTCTGTTCGGTCCCACATTACTGACTGTATTTTTTCTTATTCCCATAGCTGCTGACAGGGGCTGAAAATTAGAAAAAACTATTTTACACATCAGACACATAAGGCAGGTATTATTTTGAAGGGCCATCCACACCTTATAACCTAGCCCCAAAGAATTGTGTTAAACCAAAACAGTGATGTCTTTACTCCACCACAGCATCCACAATAATCGCCACCTTATCCTCCCATATCCAACACCCTACCCTAACTCACTCCATTTAGTCAATATCTCCTCTTCCTGTCATACGTATTACCCTCCCTACTACCTGCATATCTCTTTATCTTAAGGGATTTGCATACAAGCAAGCTCACATGAAACAGGAAATGCAGGCACTGACTTGTGGTTGCAGTGATATTGTATTCCATTGCACTCCATTAAAATGGCCATTCTTAACTACATCCATTCATGCCACTATCATTCTCCCCCATCAGTGGTTCTACTATTGGCCATTCAAATTACCCAGTCATCTGCACAAGAGTTGCTCACACAAGTAATATACACTACATCCTCCATATTTCTGACTAACCAACCCATAAAAGGCATTTTAGAGCTCATGCATGTACTCAGTAAAATAGGTTTAACAAGCTGACACCCAGTATTCTGTCCCTCCATATGTTCATACATTTAGCATATGTATATGTCAATTACCATATTCAACATACTGACAAAATTCCTAAACTACAGCTACAGTACATACACAAAAATACAGTATATTACCTTCGTCATTAACAAAAAACATTCAATAAACTAGTATGCAGTGTATAAAGAAATCCAATTGCATGTTCAAGGAACATAAGTGTAATACTTGGAATAGCGAATTTAGTATAATTACAGGGTATAGATGCATATATATGTATAGATAGATAGATGGATAGATTTATGGACATTTAGATGCTAACTGTAAGACTGATGTATGACAAAGTATTACCTTCTCTTCAAGGTACAGCAGTCTTGGAGTTTATATGTATATATATATATATATATATATATATATATATATATATATATATAGTTAGAATTTTGGGGCATGCACTAAAGAGCCTCAGTGTGCAAGCACTTTCAAGCCAAAATAGGTTGCTTAATCATAAGTCAAATTATCATTTAATGTGGTAGTATTGGTAGCATTTAGAGTATAAACTTAATTCCACCCTTATTCTAATGAAATACAAAATAAACTGAAAAATCACTCCCTCTTTTGACGTTAAATATATTCTCATTCAATAAACTACAATACAAAACAAAAAGCATTCCCATCCATTTAATAAGTTAGTTATAAATATGTGGATGACTAAACAAATCACTTTGATGTTTCTGACTGTTAGAGACAGTCATGTATTGTTTCACCCTAGTGATATTCCATATCAAATACATACCTGTATAGCAGGTCAGTTTGATAGTTTCAGGACACTCAAGCAGAAGTAAGACTCAGGTGCCTTAAGTTGAAGTAATAAAGCCAATGGGAGGTCACAGCAAAATTAATAGAAACTGCACAGCACTAGCATCCATGACAAGCTTTTTATTTATGTATTTATTTTTAATTTGTTTTCTGGGGAAGAGTGTTAGCCTGATTGGAACAATTAGTATCAAACAGAGAAGATAATAAAAGTAATACAGATTAACTTGGACAGTCAATAGGTAAAGTTAACACATGCAGAACATATGACATTAAGTAATTTTAGAACATCTCACTAGCAAACAAAATTATGCTTTGCTACAGATTACAGCGTGTTCAGACTACATTTATGCCTATATTTATGCACAATATAAGATGAAGAGGATAAAGGAAAAATACTAAATACAAAAAAAAGTCGTAGGGAAGGAATGAAGGCTGGAGGAAGGAAAAAGAAGGTTGTTAAATAAATGTAGTAGACGTCAAGAGGCAAACAGGAATTATGCAGTAGAGTGTCTTGTTGACACATGTGGAAATGGTATTATGTAACCTCTTTGCAAGCATTTGCATTTTCCTTGGGTACATACGCAGGATTTCAACTCATTTCTGAATGTTAGATAAGTGTTACTTTCTCTGATATGTGGTGGAAGAAGCTCAGAAAGTTTTGGATCTAGAGTGGAGGCATTATACCTAGTACATTCAAGCTGAGGAAATGGTGTTTCAAGCAGTGGCTCATTCTAATCTTGGCTCCTCAGATTGTAGTAGAATGTTTATGGGTAGAGCTTGGCAACTAATGAGCTAAAGAAATCTGAGTGCAGGAGCTTAAATAAGTGACAGGCCAATAAGAAGCCTACCTTCTGAATGATTGGAAGCCATTTGGCTTCTGTTATGGTTGAGCAATGTTGTTTTAGTCTAGGGAAAAGAAAGTAAGTAAATCTGCATATGTTATTTGAAAGAGTTTGAATTGTTTTAGTTCATTTTTGAGGAAGCAGCAAGAAGGTCTACACAATGTTCAAGTTATGACAGAAGGCTGCCTTTACCTTTGGCTGATATTGTAGCACAGAATAGAAAGTGGGATAGCTGTTTGGCCCCGAATAGGAAGCAATTTATTTTTATTTTCCATTTGTCTAGGTAGATTTGAAGGGTGAGTGATGAGTCCATCCAAATTCTTAGGTATTTAAAAGAAGAGATATTTTCAGTGTGTGTATTATCTAGCAGATCTGGTTACGCAAGGAGTTGGTGAGTTTGCCCGTGCTTGGTTTTTTTTTGCCAAATATCATGAATTTTGTTTTGGAATAGCTCAGAAGTAATTTTTGTTAGAAATCCAAGCTGACGATTTGTTGAAGTGGGATTGTAGGGGGTTTTCAATAGAGGATAATGTGTTACTGAAATGTAACAATATCAAACCACCAGCATAGAACAAGACTGGGAGCTGAAGAGTATGTCACATGGGAGGCTGTTAACAAGGATGGAGAAAATCAATGTACCAAGGCTGATCCATGAGGGATGCCTTTGACTAAAGGAGCTTTAGAAGAAGTGCTTATGTTGGAGAAATAGTTGTGGAACCAAAGGGTTGTTTCCTAACTTATGTCTATTTCTAGCAAAAAGATTATGAGAACAGAGTGGCTTATCAGATCAAAAGTGATCAATAAAAACTATCTCTGCGAACAGGTTGTTGTCCATATTATGGAATATTTTGTCTGCAAGTGTTCTGATTCCAGTCATAGTACTGTTTTCAGTCCAACAGCTGTGCTGGTTGTGAGATGGTACTTTATATTTACCAAAGGATTCAACTAAGAGAGTATAGATTTGTTTTTATGATATATTTAGGGCGGGTAAGATTGAGATGGAATAGAAATGTGATGTGGTAGTTAGTTGGACTTGATTAGGTAAGGATTGACTAAGGGTGATTTCCAATATTTGGCATGAGGGTTTGTCTAAAGTGTACGTTGTATATATGCAAGAGAGGGACAGATAAGTATTTGGAGTGGGATATGAACCATGCATGTAAGTTGCCAGTGTATGTTGGGGCATCAGCTGTAATTTGTTTGAGAAAAGATTCCATCTCTTTAGAGTTAATTAGTTTGAAGTAGAGAGGAGGAATGAAAGGAGGGGAAACTGGGTCAGTGTTTGGAAGGCTAAGAGTGATTTTAAGTTTGGAGGATTACTGAATTCCTTTATGATTTCTGTGTGAGTAACTGGGGTGAGGAAGGCATTAGATGCTGATGTTTGTTTTGAACAGTTAGATGATTGACCTCCTCCCAGAAGAGTTCTAGTCTTTTAAATAAGGTGTTCTGTTTAGAGATAACGAGGTTAGCTTTGAGATGTCTGTTGGTGTGTTTTTCTAGCTTGCATAGTTCAGTCTACTGTTGACATGTAATGATTGTTGGAGTGTATTCTCACAAATGCCATTTGAGGCATAGCTAGAGAAGGATGAAGGAGGCAGCTGCCTCAGGAGCAAGATGTCAGGACTGGCAATACATCCAAATACTGTAGTACTGGCATTCACAACTGGTAGTCTGGATGAAAGTTGTGAGCTGTTAATGGTTTACACCCTGTTGTACAGGGTTTGATTCCCTCATCCTCATTTACCTACTGTGTGACCTTGAGCAAATCACATAACCAGACAGTGCTTTGGTCATTTTGGGAATTTGGGTTAGGCTTATTAATGGTCTCTTGGACTGCATGCTTAGTACGTACCTATGAACCTGTGAACCTATAAACCTAATGCTGACACTATATTTACAATCATAGCTGAAGCCCTAAAGTGCTTTGTGTGCAGCATTTTCAACTGCAGCAAGCCACCTGTTACATTTCCAGCAAGCAATTTGCTATAGTTTGATGCAAAATTACTTTTTTGGTCCTTAACTCAGAGATGAGAGGCTGCCAGGTTGGGGAACTATGTGGGATGCCAGATATCTTGCTATGGCTCTGCATATGAGAACTTATCTGTAAGTTTTAGAAGTACTTTTAGTTCATTTGTTATCCATTAGTTTTGTTTTGTTTCATAATGTTTAGTAATTATTGAACATATTAAGTTTTGAATGCTTTTAAACATAGTAATAAGTGTCTCAGCTGTAAGTATGGGTCGACTGTGTTCAAAACTGTGGAACAGTTAATGGATGCTACATATGTTTATTTAAGCCTCATACTATCTGACTGAGATTTGGGTCTAAATGAGCTATATTTCGGTGAAGGAGTTTTAAGTTATTTTTTGTATATTAAAGCTTGTGAGGCAATGGTCATTCAAAGTTGTGGGGTGCATGGAGATAGGGATAATGTGTAGGGATTGTTTATAATTACTAAGTCTAGAAAGAGAGTGTTTTGATGATTTCATGTTGGTACAGGTAGGTGGAGTGACTAATTGCATAAGAATTATATCTGCTAGGACTTTGAGATGTTATTTTGAATAGGTCCTAATTAGTTCAGACTGAAGGCACCAAAGATAAGGAGGTTTCTCTGACTAGGAACAAAGTAGACCATCTGAATGATGAGCGGCTGGAATTGTTCTGTCGAGGATGGAAGTGGTTGATAGGCTATAGCTATGTGGTACTATTTTGGGGGGGGGTGCATTGATTTTAAGTAAAGCCCAATTTGGACTGGAAGTGGAAGTGGAATTGGATTGTGAGACGTAAGTCTAAATTAAGGCTGGATTTGTGTAGAAATAAGCCCTCCCCCCCTTGTGGTTTGTGGTCAAGAGTTGACGTAGTAGTTATACTTTGCAAAAAAAGTGATGGATGGAAGGGCAGTGTTGTGGTATGAAGGAGATGACTTAGTCTAATTTATCCCAAATGTTTTTATATATTAACAAAGAAACAGGAAAGGTGTTTTGTGTTGATTTGTTTAATTGGAAAGGAGATGGATGTGGAACCAGGGTTGGTTTCAAATCTTTGAGAATTACAAGCACTGATGGGGGGGATTTGTACAAGATTTTGGGCATTTTTAGTAATCTTTAGTGAGTGATGGCACATGAGCTGTTTGTGATGGTATATTTCATGTGGAAATATCTAGATAAGGTGCTGTGGTTATTAGATGGAGGGCGGATTGTGTAAAGGGATTTTGGAAGCTGTGCTTGATGTTGCATTATAATCAAATTCTGTATTTTGTGTATTGTAGTAATAAACATCATGCCACATTTGTGGGAGCACCATTAGGTATGTTGAATTGAATTATGTATTTTGTGTACTGTTGCAGTAATAAACATTATTTATGTCAAGTATGAGAGAGTACCATTAAGAATATTGTTAGGATACAGAGACAAAACATTTCGAGATATGTGCAAAATATTATGTTGTAGTGGGATAGTGCAGCTGTTTTGTAAGGAAGTGTATTGATTTATAATTGTTTATTTGGATATTACAGTGAGCTTGTTTTATGGATTGTGTGGTTTCTGTTACTTGTTTGGTAAGTATTGTTTTGGTGATGTGTTGTACTATAAGTATGTGTCATGTCTTCAAGGGGCTGGCAAAAAGTAGTGAGAAGTGGGTGGGCAGACTCAGTAATAGAACTGTATATTGGGTGGCTAGGGGAATCTGGGCTAGAAGAGCAGTGAAACTGGGAACACCACCCACATCAACAAAACCAGAGAGCATCAGAGTGGTTAAAGGAGGCAGTGACATATTAAGATTAATACAACTGGGAGTAGAAAAAGATTAACAAACTTGAGTGACTCAGATAGATTAATACAATCAGATTATTGGTAAGATGCAGTGAATCAGGGGGTCCCAGCCAGAGTACTCTAGTTATGGGATCATAGCACTGTTGGTTCAGAGTATGCACAGCAGCAATAAAGAAATCAGAAGGTTCTAGCAGGATTAACAGAATCAGGAGGTGCAGCAAATGTGAAAAAGAGGGGGAGTACCAGCTGAGGTAACACTGAATTAACACAACCACTATGGTTCCCAGCAGAATTACCGGAGTCAGGGAATACATAGTAGTATTAGAAATCAGGTCCAGCCAATCCATCATAATTAAGACATTTAGGTGAGCGCAAAAGTTTTAGGGGTGAGTATGCCATAATGTCCCTTCACCCCATCTGGGCTAAAAGACTTAGGAACTCATACTAGCTATATTAACATCATATAAATACATTTCTCAGGAATAGCTAGAGGTGTATTTGAATTTTAAAGTGGCAGTTGTACTACACATATTTGTGATTGCTTCATCCCATTAGAGTCACTGTTAGCCTTCGGCCTCACTAACTACAGCCACATTAACCACACAACAATGCCACATAAAGGGTCTGAATGGAGGGATGATAAAATCAGGAAGAAAAGGAGAGTAGTATTGTTGGAACTGAATTCATCCTCAAGTTTTGGTGAGTACCCTATTTTTTTACAAAATCTCACCAAGGCAACACAGGTATGTAGACTGTATTTTATATAGCATATATCATGGGCAGAAATAGGTTAAAAATAAAAAGACAGCTGCGTGCACAAGTCCCAGGATAAAAAAGTGCCCAATCCTTGTAGGCGCACTGGTTCCAGGAATGGAAAAAATGACAGTGTTGAATCCTGAAGACATGGAAACATTCCTACTATGGGGTTAGGCCAGGCTAAGGGGAAGGCTCGCCCCTCTGTTGTAGAAGGAAGTAGCAGTCCACAGAAATCACAACAATTTATTGGCCAAAAAAGAGACATAAAGATGAAAGAGTGGACTATTGAGGATAAAAAAGAAATTATATATTGTTACTATTTTGCAAGTAGCCCAGAATTTCCAGATAGAAGATATACAAAAAGATTAAGAAAGAAATTAGAATAATGAAAATACTTGCACAAGGAAAAACTGTCAAAAGCTTCAAATGTAAATGCGTGTTCATCAACATAACAAATTCATGAAAAACATTATATAGACCAAGAAACATTGGGTATTTGGAAAAAGAAGTGACTGAGCAAGTGTGAAAATATAACAAACAAAAATCTAGAGATTTGTGAAAGGTATACAAAAGAAATATGGACATTGGAAAGAAAGAGACATCTGATATGGTGCAATATTTATGCAAAGTTGAAAGCCAAATTAATCAATGCAAAAATACAGCCCCAAAGATACTTGAAAAGAAATATAGGCAAAGGCACCCAGTTAAGAAAAATTTCACAATACAAAAAAATAAGATCACAAAGGGGGAGCATAAGACAGAAGATTAGTAAAGTATAAGTTAAAAATAGAAGTTGAAGTTCTAAAATGCCTGCTAAGTGAAGGATTTAGTGCAGAAAGTCTAACACAGGTTATATCACATCATGATGGAACGATGAGTTCCCCCAAGTAAGGAGAAACAGGAGGAACATGAGACATCTGAAGAAGAAATATGGACATGGGAAAGAAAAAGAGATTTAATATGATGCAATATTTATGCAAACAAAAAAATAAAACTAGTCAATACAAAAAGAGCAGCACCAAAGATATTTGAAGAGAAATACATGAAATGTCATCCAGATATGGAAAATTTTATAATACACAAAATAAGAAAACAAAAACTGAAAGTAGAAAGGAGGATTGGTAATGGAGAAGTTAAATAAATAGAAATTGAGGTTATGAATTACCTGCAAAGTGAAGGATTTAATGTGGAAAATCTAACTTTGATAACACCACATCAGGGTAGAATAATGAATCCCCAAATTAAGGAGAAACCATTGGAGCAGAAAACATCTGATCAGTTGCCATATGAAGATACTTTGGAGCCCGCACTAGGAAACTAGTATAAAAGTTCAGATGAAGTTACACAGCAAGGGATGGAACAGGAAACTGTGGCAACTTTGACGCAGTCAATGTTGTGGAGTGATAGGCCAGTGAGTTCCCATATGAAAGAGCAACGGATGACACAGGATGAAACTGAAGAGAATATGACACAGGAAGATGCTTTGGAACTTTCTGTAGAATGCCCACAGTTAATGGAGAACAAAGAATGTGCTCTCAGTTTAGAAGAAAATGATCTAAGGGAAGAGTTGTTTGATTTAATAGAGATGGATGGGCATATTGAGATTAATGAAAGAAATAGACTGCAGAAAGTCAATAAGACCCAAAATGTTAGAAGTTTGATAAAACAAATGAATATAGTAATCCAAGGATTGTTTGTTGTT
The DNA here is from genome assembly GCF_019279795.1 of Protopterus annectens. Lineage (NCBI taxonomy): Eukaryota > Metazoa > Chordata > Ceratodontiformes > Protopteridae > Protopterus > Protopterus annectens. Next base: position 1,342,441,385 of record NC_056739.1, on the reverse strand, counting down.
AAATAAAGTCATAATGGAGAACTGTAAAAAGGGGAAGAACCTAAGTGTGGCATGGATAGACTACAAAAAAGTATTTGGCAGCATCCCATATTCATGGATAAAACAGTGCTTACAAATGTATAAGATACACCCTACACTAATCTATTACATTATTCCAATCACAAAACAGTGCCAAACCATTTTGCAGTTAAGCCATAAAAAAAGGACAAATTATTCCAGGGATAAAAATTCAAACGGGGATATTCCAGGTGAATCTTTGTCACCACTGCTCTTTTGTCTTGCCCTTAACCCATTAAGCCATCTACTTAACAGATTAGGTCATGGCTACAATTTGACAGTCAGAAAAAACCAAAGTATAAAGACTTCTTTTCTTCTTTTTGTGGATGATTTAAAACTATATCGTTCGTGAGATGAGGAATTGAAAGCAGAACTACAAGTGGTCAAACTTCCTCAAATGATAAAAGAATGCCAATGTGCAAAAGCAACATTTAAAGCAGGAAAGCTGCAGCACCAAGAACATATCAGTCTGGGACAGGAATGTGATGTAAAAGATCTTGAGAAAGAGGGAGGGTGTAAATATTTGAGAATTGATGACAGATCAACAATAAAACACGAACAAATGTGAATAAATCTCAGGAATATTTTAAATGGCTAAAATTAATATTGAAAACAGCTCTGACATCAAGTAACAAAGCCCAAGCTATAAACCAATTTGCTTTTCCTGCCCTAACCTACAGTTTTGGAGTGACTGACTGGCCCCAAAAGATACTGGATCAGTTGGACAAGAAAACAAGAAAAATGCTTCATGCTTATCAAATGATTGATAAAAAGATTATGTATTCCAGTTCTGAAGGAGGTATGGGCCTCGTCAAAATTGATTACATGTATAGAACTGCAATTGTAGGACTGCATACATATCTGCTGACTTCACAAGATCCAAACAAAGTGGAAGTTTTAAAACACGAGGAGAATACGTCTAAGATGACTTCCCTGCTTAGTTTAGCAGAAGCATATAAGTGTCAGTCGGGAATAGAAATTAGATCAGAAGTAGATTAAAATCATGCAGCAACTGAATGTGGCAGAAAATAAAATAAAAGAATATAAGGTGAAGAATCAGATGCGAAGACAAGAAATTTCAAAAATGCATAAATACAGTTGCAAATACAGAAAACTCTTGGAACAACCTCATGTCAATCAGGACCAAATGCAAGAATGGTTAAGGAGAGGTGAATTTAAACCAAAATACGAAAGGTTAATATTGGTAGCCCAGGATCATGGACTATGTACATGTTGTTTTACAAAGTCCATTTAACATGTGGAAGAAATAAACAAATGGAGGTTTTGTAAAACAGAATTGGATATAGTCACACATCTTGTTGTTGGGTGTGATATACTAATGGCAGAAGGACCATATACTGAAAGGCATAATAATGTGGCAAGACTATTGCATTGGGGATTTTGCAAATATTGAAGTAGTTGAGAAGCATTAGAAACATTAGTCACAAAGCATTATAGAGAATTATGAAGTCTATGTCACATGGAATCGCCTACTACCAACAGTTCAAAAAATAGATGTGAGACAACCAGATACAGTAGTCCACAAAAAGAATACAAAATTAGCATTGATCTTTGAAATTGCTACATCCAGTGACTACAGTGTCTTATGTACAAAGAGACACAAAGTCATAAAATACCAGTATTTACAGGCAGAAACAAGGGCAATGTAGAAGAAGGATACCCAGACAGTTCCAATAGTAGTAGAAGCAATGGGTTTTATAAAAAGGAATTTACAATCAAACCTAGATATGTTACCGATACATGTAACTCCATAAGAATTGCAGAATGAGTCAATTCTGGGCATGCTGGGAGTGCTACATGGAGCACTTTTGGCTACTGTCAAAGACTGAAACAATACTAATTTTATGAACTTTAATCATACTTTGATTTAGGAATGGAATCCATTCCTGTCACGGTATTAGAAACCCAAAAGATTGGAGAAATTAAAATTACATAATCTTTTGTTGCTTTGATAAATTTTTAACAAAAATATGAAAGTGGCATAATAGTTCCCCGACCTTTTTTAAGAACATATTAATTTAAATGCAAAGAAACAAACTGAAAATCCACAGACAGGCAGAGGAAAGCAAAGCAGCACACACCAGCAAGCGTAAATAATCTTCTTTAATACTGTGAAGCGCTTTTCGTTTGAGGCTGTGCTCAAACTTCATCAGACAAAATAATTACACAAACCACTAGTATATATCCTAAATAAATATACAGCTCACATGGGCACTAAATCAATTAAACAATTAAAAACTGTTAAAAAGTGATGAAACATTTAAGAACATTTAAAACCATAGCAACATAAAGAACTCTCAGTTCAAGTTCATTCTTAAAAACCACATTCAACTGCTGCATGAATAAAAATATATACATTCAAAATATTAATTAAATAAACTCTTGTGAAAAAAAAATATATATAAAAAGAAACGGGAGTTGACTAGGTCTAAAGTAAGATGTATCTTGTTGGGGGTCTGTTATCAACTTCACATCTTGGTATGTTCAATGTAGGATCATGTGGCTAGGCTACAAAGGGTCCATCAGATTAACAGCCTAGTATTAACCTATGAACCTGTGATAATCTGCTGGGGTTAGGGGCCCTTTTGACCAAGTAATCTCCAGAATCTGCAGTGTTTTTGGTACCTGTTGATCAATGTGTGTGTATATACCTTTAAGAAGCTATCCAAGGGCATGCACAAATGTATAAATACTGAGCATGCGCAAGCCTGACAACCATTTCATAGCTAGCTGTTGAGATGTAAGCATGTATATATGTATGTAAGGTCTGTCTGTTAACCAGTTTGTTCATATTTTATGATGCTCCTATCCATCCTGATGTGTTTCTATGTATTAAACATCTAAATGAAACACCCCACCTGCTTATCATTAATGTTAGAGAAGGATAAGCAACATGGTGCTAGAAGTGGCATGTCTAAAGGACATTGAGTCAGAACCGGCATATCTTAAAGGGCATGAAGTTAGAGGTATCATGGCTAAAATGACTTAAGGCACTTGCTTAGAACTGCTTAGAACTGGTGGAATATATAGCAGTGAATCATCCCTAAAATGTTCATACTTCGTAAAACAAGTTAGAAACAAATTTTAGATATTAAAACTTGCTCAGCGCTATTTCTTATTCATAAAATATGAAACAAGGCATACAGAACATTCTAAATGATATTCGCATAAACTGATATGTACGCTATTGATAAAATATTCAAATTACTATGGAAAATGTTTAAAATAAAGTCCAAATTGCATAAAACAAATAAAATAAGGGGAAACAACCATATTTTTGCAATGTATGCATTTTTCTTATTGAGCAAAGATATTCGAGTTATCAGAAGTGTATAAAGCGTTCACATGTTTGTGCAGTGTTACAGTAAAGCTATTTCACAAAAGTACAGTGATTACAGTTCATATTCTGCAAAATACAGCCACTGCAGAGCATATTTCAATAAGTACAGTATTTCAGAGTTTGTTGTGCATTTGAATGTTATAACAAGCTCACAGAACAGTTTCTTCATAAATTGCAAGGGGCCATATTTTCAGTACATTTATGCATACTTTTTGGGCATGGCAGATAGATTTTGAAAGCCCAGTGCATCTGTGTTTGACAATAATATTGCTGAGAACTGGAGAGTGTTTGAGCAAAAGTATGACATTTTCATACAGGCTGCATTTTCTGATAACGATGACCATACAAAGACATTTATTCTACTTAATTTACCTGGGTCAGAAGCCATTGAAAAGGAATGTTCATTTGTGTATGCACCTGCTATCTATACAGGAGAGGGGGAAAACCATCATATTGTTGTATAGGCTGAGTCAAAAAAGGACTCAGAGTGCTTAAAACGTAAATTTAGAGAAATGTGTAACCCCCAGACAAATGTTACAATGGAAAGGCACTTATTTTACATAAGGGATCAAAAGCCTGGTAAAACTTTTGCAGCATATATAACTGACCTGAGAAATAAAAACGTGCAGATTTGGTGACTTAAAGGATGAGTTGATAAATGGCAGACTGGTGTGTGGTATAAAAGATGATGCTGTGAGAAAGATTTTGCTTCATGACAGTGATTTAACTTTGAATAAGGTCACTGAGATTTGTCAGATATATGAGCTCACAGAAAAGCACACAAATATATGCTTGCAAATGAGAATAACTCTATAAGACACAGTGATAAAGGTCATGTTGATAGTGTGCAGCACGTGGTTAAAAGAAACAGGCCCAAGCACACAGCAGCAACTGTAGCCCCTGCAGTACTCACTGGTAAACCCCAGAACTTTCTAGCAAATTCCAGAGTTCGCACAGTCTCAGTGAAGCATAACAGTGAGTAAGCAAATTCAAAGCATGGGCTCCAACCTAGTTTCATTGCCAACTGTCATAAATGTAGTGGAAGACTCGAATCTTAAAAGGAAAAATGTTTAGTTTTTGGTCAGCAATGCCACAAATGCAATAAATGGTATAATTTCAAAATGTTTTGCGAATCAAAAGGCCCACATTCTTTTATTAAAAGGGAACATTTTAAGAAACTAGTTGCTCAATTAGACAGCTGCAGCCCTACTCTTTATGTTGATGGTGTGTCAGTGCTTCATGAAACAGTCAACACAGTTGATTTAAGGCAAAGAATGAAGTAGTTTGTACTGTTCGGATAAATGGCAAACCCATACAGTTCAAAGTTGACACAGGTTCTTAGTGCAATGTTATGTCAGCAGAAACATTAGACAGAGTGTGTTATGGTGAAAGGCTTGATTTGACAAGATGTGCAAAGCTTGTTGCTTATGGAGGTGAAGAAATTCAGACTGAAGGCTCTGTAGTGCTTTCATGTTACTCTGCTGGAACGTATTACTCTTTGTGGTCAAGAGGCAAATCCAGTTATTATTAGGGGTCAGAGACAGTTTGAAAATGGGACTGCTTTCATTTAATAAAGAGGTCCACCAAGTTAGCTTGAAAGACCACTACTCTAATTTTGCCCAGCACATTTTTTCTACCTATGCTGATCTTTTCGAAGACAAACTTGGCAAACTTCCAGTTGTGTACTCCATGAAGTTAGATCCAGAGGTCAGTTTAGTTGTAAGACCAGGATGTAAAGTTCCAATAGCCATGCAGGACAGAGTCAAAGCTGAGAGAAAATAGTGCAACAATGTGTGATTTGTCCAGTTGCAACTCCAAAGGAGTGGGTATCTTCCATGGTGGTAGCTCATAAGAAAAGTTCAGATGACATCAGAATATGTATTGATCCATGAGATTTGAACAAAGCACTAAAAATACCTCATCATCCAATGAGCACAGTCGAAGAAGTCGCAGCCTTGATACCAAATGCCACTGTTTTTCTGTCTTAGATGCAAAGAGTTCATTTTGGCAAATTCAGCTTGACAAAAAATCCTCATTGCTCACTACTTTCAGTACTCTGTTTGACAGGTACAGGTTTTTGAGAATGCTATTTGAGATAAATTCTGCAAGTGAAGTCTTTCAACATGCAATGGAGCAATTTTTTCTGGGTATCCTTGTGCTATTATAGCAAACAACATACTAGTAGGAGGTAATGGTGAAGCAAAACATGGCAGAAAGCTCAGAAATGTTCTAGAAAGGGCATATCAAGTGAATCTTAAGCTCAATCCACACATGCAAATTCAGGCTACAATAAGTTACTTATGTTGGTCATTTCCTTATGAGTACAGGCCTATGACCAGACCCTTCTAAACAAACAGCCATTCTACAGATGCCAGCTCCAGACAATGTTCATGCCCTACAACATTTTCTTGACATGGACTACCTAGGCAAGTTCATACCAGGCTTGAGCCAACTATCAGCACCACTTAGAGACCTGATACATAAAGATGTACCCTGGTCTTGGTTAGAGCAACACCAGAGAGCATTTGATGTCCTGAAACAGAGAATTGCTAGTCCACCAACTCTCAGATACTATGATGTTCAAAAGCCAGTTACACTTTCTTGTCATGCTTTGAAATTTGGTCTTGGTGCAGTCATTCTACAAGAGGATCAAACTATTGCCTATGCATTGAGAACTCTTACCCAAACTGTAATGCAGTATGCCCAGATCAAAAAAGAGCTTTGGCAATTGTGTTTGCATGTTTGAATTCCATGATTATGATTATGGTAGACCTATCCAGATCGAAACAGACCACCAACCTCTATTCACTATCTTGAGAAAGCCAACGCATTCAGCTCCAGCCCAACTGCAATGTATGATACTGAGATTGCAAGGGTATAATTTCAATCTTGTCTACAAGAAAGGCAAACTTCTTTATCTTGCAAATACATTATCCAGATCGCCCAAAAATACCACAGAACAGCACGAGAATGAGAGTCTTGATTTTGAAGTCATGGAAGTGAGAAATTTTTCAACCACACATCTTGATGAGTTGAGAGATCATACAGCCACATATCCAGTTTTACAGAGGATCGACCACTTTATCAAACAAGGATGGCCGTCAAAGCAATACCTCAAGAAGTGCAACCTTATTTTCCGTACAGAGATGAGATTTTGTCTGACAAAGGTATCATAATGAAAGGTCGAAAGTAATTGTTCAAATATCCTTGCAACCAGAGTACATTACTATTTTGCATTGTGGTCAAACAGGAACCAAATCTACCAAAAGAAGGGTGAGAGAACTAGTATTTTGGCCTTCTATTTCACAAGACATTGAGAGACCACTTTCATCTTGTTTATTATGTAATAGTACAAAGCCACATCACCAGAAGGAACCACTTCACCTAAACCAAATTCCTGAACTAACTTGGTCGACAGTAGCTACTGACATTTTCGAGTGAAATGGTCAACATTATTTGGTGTTAGTGGATTCTTACGGCAATTGGTTTGAGATTGACTTACTTCCTAACCTAGATTCTAGTATAGTCATTAGTAAGATGAAGCATCATTTTGCAGTACATGGGAGTCCACACAAAGTTATTTCTGATAATGGCATGCAGTTTACAAGCCAACAGTTCAAAAGATTTGCTGAAGAATTGGACTTTAACATGTCACAAGTAGTCCTGAGAACCTGCAGTCAAATAGTTTGGCAGAATGTGCAGTTTAAAGTGCAAAACAGTTACTTGAGAAGCCAAAACAAGATAATAGCAATGTTTTTCTGAACCTCTTGAATCTCAGAAATGTTCCAAATGATAAACATCTTGGTTCACCTGCTCAGAGACTTCTGTCGAGACAAACCAGAACCACATTACCTATCAGATGTCAATTGTTTATTTCATGTGTCAAGAACAATAGATCAGTGAAAACCAATCTGTTGAAGAAGTGCCTAACCCAGAAGTCTTACTACAATAAAACCAGTCACCATTACGAGAAGGAGAAGTGGTAAGGATGCAAACATCCAAAGGTTATGATCAGATTGGTGTCATGAAGAGTATTTGTCCAGAACCAAGATTGTACATTGTGGAATTACAAGGAGTAATCTTCAGGGGGAATCAGAAACATTTCAGACCAGTGTCTGGAGCCTATGCCACAGCACATAGCCGGTGAGAAAGACTCTTTATCTCAGAGTGAGTTGTCCGGTGTTTCAATTCCAGAGGAAGTTCCAGAGACATTCCGGTTCCTGTGATGAATCCGGAAGTTCCTGATACGTGTTGTTCACTGAAGACTGTCCCTGTTGCTAACTTCGGTCCAGACTGTTATGATATGAGATATGGTCGCATCTCTAAACCCTGTAACAGATATGAAGCAACTTGGACATGAACATTGTGTTTTGTCTCTAACATCTATAGTAATGTATGTCTAGCTCTGTTTTTCTTTTTACAAAGGGCAATCCTTTTAAGATGCAGGATGTAGATCAATGTGTGTGTATGTACCTTTAAGAAGCTACCCACAGGCTTGTACAAGTGTATAAATACTGAGCTCATGCGAGCCTAACTGATATTTTGTAGTTAGCTGTTGAGATGTAAGCATGTATGCATGTAAGGTCTGCCTGCTAACCAGTTTGCTTGTATTTTATGATGCTGCTATCCATCCTGATGTGTTTCTATGTATTAAAGCATCTAAACAACACCTGCTTGTCATTAATGTTAGAGAAGGACAAGCAACAGTACCTAAAACTATGTATCACAGCAAAACCGCATACTGAGAAAAAAATATACATGGTTTTGCTATTTTTGCAAATCTAACTTATTGACTTACATCTAAAAATGATGGATTTTGCCTGCAGAGTATGCTCATTCGGAAAATGTTTTCTAATTTGGTGGTGTAGTGACTCATCCCCACACAGCACTAGAAAACATAGTATGCAATAAATGATATTTTAATTTTATTGTTCATTAGACTATGCTGTATCACAAAAATGTATTCACAAGTATGTTTTCTTATTAATCTAATGTTTTATAAGAGACTAGTTTACCCCTATCAGTACATACAGGCCACAGCACCTGGGAGTTGGGAGGTTAACACTAAGCAAACTTCATAGTACACTAGAGTTTCACAGATTCATAGAGTAATGGATAATCTAATGGCACTGAGTCTCCTGACCTTGCCAATAGTCTCCTTCAGGGACCACCTCTTTTCTCTAGGAAGGCCATACATGTCCATCCTGGAGTAAATTTGTGGGTCCTCATCCAGTAATCTAGTTTATGTTTAAAGCAACATAGTGAGTCACACTGTTTAATATACATGGGAAGTTTATTTCAGAGTCTTGGGAAGTACTGAGTTATAAACTTGTCCCTCCATCATGTTTTATTTATCCACTGGTGGATATTTAGCTCCCTGGTTCTAGTAATGATAAAGACATTGGATGTGTATAGAAACAAAAGTGCCAGGTATTCAGGACTGTACTAGAGTGGTCAACAAGACAGAGATCTTCCTTCAAAAGTATATAAAGCACCTAATAAAGGAATAGAGTTTCTAGCCTGTCTTGGCATCTCAATTTCCGTATAAATGACTATCAAGTCTATATACCAGTGCTTGTCCACTTGCTTTTAATGTCAGACACAACTAATGCAAAAATGAACATGGTATGCCATCATTAGGAATTCATTTGAGCCTTCCTGAGAACTCCTGTTTAATAAATCACCATATATAACCATATAAATCTGTACCAATAGTTATGTATAATTAGCTATATTCTTTTAAGCTATTTAAAAGAAAAACAATGTTCTTTGCTGCAGTATTTATTTCTTGTGATGTAAAAGGTGCCGTAAATAGATTCTGTATTTAGAAATGAAGCATACAACTATTTGCGCATAAAATGTTTTTCACAGTTATGAGTCACAATGACAGCTAAACCCATTTTGATTATATTCACTAAAAAAATAGAACATAAGAGCATTGATCTAAATCCAATCAGTCACTCATTGCAGCATACAAAACAAATTTCTTTCAACAGCATCGGTCATGGACCTTTATTCAACAGCACTCTTTAACATTGCTATGATGTGTTAAAAAACTAGAAAGCATTTCAAACAGCATTGTATGTAAATGGTAAAACAGATGGCTGTGATGATTTATTTGAAGTCATTCCCTTTGCTCTTGGGTTGTGCCATTGAATGCTGTCATGGAATGTCACTACAATATAATTGCTTTTATTTCTCTGAGGCACTTTCTAATAAGGTCTTTGTTAGTTAATAAACATAACTGATTCCATGGAAATAAAATGACAGAATTAAAGTATTTTTGTGGATTCTTTATAGAAATTGTATCTGGACATATTTTTTGATGAGCAGTTTTAGGAAATTTACAATTCTTCCAACAAAGCTTTCAAATGAGATGGAGACTTAACAGAAAAAGGGGAACACAACCTAAAAGTCATATCTGTGCATTATTCCATAAGATAAAAAAAGATTTATTTATGTTAAATAATCAGTATATGTATTTGATCTGAAAACTAGAAATTCATGCAAGTCTCCAGACATTCAAAAATATGGAACTGCTGTTTGCACTGATTTTTTTACCAAAAACTATCTTTATTGAATTACCACTTATGACATAGGTAATCATACATGTATATAAATTAAAACAAACCATACTGACATATTCTCATTTACAAACATTATACATTACTTATAATATTCTGTACAGTCATTGTCATTCCAACATTACATAGCTCATTCAATTCCCTTAAACCTCATTCCTCCTCCAAAACATTATTCTGCATGTATTGCTCCTATAGTTCCCATTTTTTCTATGTAATTTGTTTCTACCCTTTTCTAAAGATCCCACTTTCAATTATTTCATCTCTGTTACTATATTCAGTACTTCTAATAAGGTTGGTTTAGACTTTGATTTCCATTTTCTAGTAATTGCTTTTATGGCAGCCACCAGAATTAAACTCAGCAAGGCCTTACTCTGTCTAAGCAATTCAGATCATGTATCAGAGGCCAAAAATAATTTCCTTAGTTACACCAGTTTTCTCACCCACTATATGACACAGGAGTCTGCAGGGAATTTTAAAGTCTGTTAACTTGCTACACTCACAAAAATATGTTCACAATTAACTCTTTCTTCCCCATCACTCCCCAACATTTGCAATCTACCTGAGAAGAAATTGGTTTTAGGACCAGGAATCCATGCATGTATACAGATGTGGAAACAAGCAAACTAATTTTCTTTATGTCAAGTAAATGTCTGTTAAGGAAGTATAAATGGTTATATTTCAATGGATTTATTAAGAAATTTAAAATATTCCTTTAAGCTTCCTTTTACCATAATTATTTTCTGAACTTGGATTTGTCTTATGAGTCAAATCATTTGATGAATGATTCATTAATACAGGCTGGCCAGATTAGAGATGGAAATGTATTTCATGTTTAAGGGTTTAAAGACACTGACAGAAGACTGTGATATCATACTAAATGTTCTTCTGCTTGAATGACAATGACCAAAAGTTACTCCATCAAATTTACTATAAAGCAAGATAGGAAAGGTTTTCAGTTATGAGCAAAGTGTTTATATTTTTTTCTGGGGGAACCATCTTACACCCCATCTGCCCCATAACTAAATGTTCTGAGGTCACACAATATAAGATGGAAAAAGAATAAATTGCTTTTCCTTGAATTCAAGTTTTCCCTTTCCCCCACAATGAGTGACCTCAAAGATGGTGAGTTTAAGTAATAGGAGTATGTGTGGAGGGTAAGGGGCTTGCCTTGGTACTAAATAACTTTCAGTAATATATAGCAGTTTCTGTTTTCTTGTTTGCACACTAAAACTAGCTAGTTGTTTTCACAGTGTTTCTCCAGCTTCACAGACTTGAGATATGGTAGCATGTAATGTGTTGAAGTGAGGTGAAGAATAGATTAAGGAATTATTCCTGGTACACAAAATACCTGAACAACTATGGAGAGAAGTTGTGATATTGTCCAGAAGGTGGCATAAAAAATAATCCAAATAGAAGATTAAGAAGACAGAATGTCTGTATGTCTGTCTGTGGAGGATTTAGAAGTAGCCAAGGAAAGAAGAGCAAACAGCAATATAGACAGAAAAAATATGCCAAACTGAATGTATACTTTTAGAAAACAGCAAGAAGATATACAGTTGTAAATGGCAGTGCAAAGAAACCGAAAAAAAGAGAATTGGAAGGGCGAGAGACCTGTTCAAGAAAATCAGTGATATTAAGGAAAAAGTCCAGGAAGACATGGGCATGATAAAAGGCAAAGATGAAAGAGACCTGACAGGAGAAGATATTAAGAACATGTGGAGGAAATATATACAGAACACTCTAACTTCACTGATATATATGATGGTATGTTCTCTGATCTAGAGACAGGCATCCTGAAGAGTGAAGTTAAATGAGCCATGGAAAGTCTTGCTAATAATAAAGTTGCAGAAAATTATGCAATTCCTGGTGAAGTGTTTAACATCTTGCAAAATTATGTTGTTACATTGCTGTTTGGAATTTTCTGGCAAACTTAGAAAACACAGTAGTGGCCTTTAGATTGGAAAAGGTCAATGTATATTCAAATTCCAAAAAAGGGCAATGCTAGTCGCTCTTGTTTCTCACATTAGTAAGGTAATTTTAAAGATCCTGCAAGATAGACTCCAGCAATATTTGGACCAACAACTGCCAAATGAACAAGCTGGTCTTAAAAGGAGCAGAGGCACCAGAGATCAAATTGCAAGCATCCGATGGATAGTATAGAATGCAAGGAAGTTCCCGAAAAATATTTACTTTTACTTTACTGACTACTCTAAAGCCTTTGACTGTGCATATCATAGTAAATTGTGGCAAGTCGTTATCTGACGAGGATACCAGGTCATCTCATTGTCTCCTGAGAAATCTGTCTGCTGAACAAGAGGCAACAGGTAGAAATGAATAACTGACTCATTCAGGACTGGTTCAGGAGTGGAAAAGGAGAATGATAAACCTGTTTATTCTCCCCCTACTTATTTGATGTATATGCTGAATATACCATGTAAAATGCTGAGTTAAATGAATCAGATACTGGAATCAAAACTTGTTGGAGAACCTCAGATATGGAGATGATACCACTCTGATGGCTGAAAGTGAGGAAGAGTTGATGAATGTGAAAGCAGAAAACACAAAAGCTGGTGTGTTGTCCAGTATCAGAAAATTAAAATTATATCATCAAGCCATAACAATGCTTTCTAAATAGATGGGAAGAAAGTGGAGGCAGTAATGTATTTCATTTTCCTGGGTTTAGGATCTGAAGATGGTGATTTCAGCTACACAGTTAGAACAGTCTTGTTTTTTGGAAGGAAAGCTTTGGCAAATCTGGAAAATATTTTATTTATGAGTCTATTTAAGTGATAAATGCTTCATAAGTGAACTCTGAAAGGAATGTGTTACACAGAAACAAAGAAAACACAATCACCAGCACTTTAACACTTCTAATTAGCATATTACTTCAATCTGACATTTGATAAAGACATTGTGTTATCAAGAAAGGTCCATACAGTCAAAACTATGTTTTTCTCCATTGTAACATATGGCTGCGAGAATCAGACTATAAGGTGACGCTTCTGAACTATGGTGTTGGATAAAACATTTGAGATATCTGTGGACTAGAAAAAGGTTGAACCAGTCAATACTTCAGGAAATAAATCCAGACTGTTTATTGGAATGTCTAATAGTAAAACAAACACTCAAATACTTTATCCACTTAACAGAAAGACAGGATTCATTGACAAGATATTGATGCTGGGAAAGATCAAAGGCCAAAGGACAAGGAACAGCAGATGACAAGGTGGATGGACAGAACTACAGAAGTTATAAATATGAATTTGCAAGAACTTAAAGAAGCAGTTTTTTACAGACAGGCTTAGTGTGCTAAAGTCTTTGTGGTCAGAGTCAGATTTGAGTAAATGATTAAACAACAACAACAAATGTTTTTGTGAATTAACAACCAAAGGTTTTAGGTAGCTTGTAGTTTTATGTCATCTGGTTTCAGTATTTTTGGCTTCAGGGACATAACATGATTCTGCCAAACAGTCCATCTAGTTTGAACTTGGCCACACTTAACAGTGTAATTAATTACCATAATTTTAATTACATACTTTCCAGCACTTAATTCCATTTCCATTACCTGTTTTTGAAAAACATTGCCTGGGTCAACATTGTGAAAAATATTTTTGTAGATCTTGTGAACTGTTTCTCTCCCAGATTTCCTGTTTGTGCCATCTCCCCCCTCCACTTCCCTTTCTGTGTTGGTAATGCCTTCACAGTTCCAAAATAAAATCGTATCCACCTGTATTATAGCTCTCTGTGTGTTTCAGTCTCTAGAGAGGAGGGGAATATTAAGTATCAGCTCATATTTTTTGCCACTTCATTCCATATACCTATCTGGATACTGTCCAGTAACTTCCTCATAATAACCTGATATTTCTTTCCTTAAATAGTCTTCAGTTTTGTAAGTATTCAGTATGTGACCTGTCAGCAGTTTGACAATTACAGCAACACTTTCTTCTTGACTCAAAACTGCTAAGAATACAGCCCAAAAGTTTGTTTATACCTGTTGCAGTCTTCCTCATTGCTCCTGGTTATCCACTCCAGGTGAAGTAACACCTGAGCTTTCATTCCTGTTCAGCCGCTATCAGTTTCATTCTTTCCTGCTCTTGCTATCACATCAGGTTTAGTATGTCCCAAGTACAAAAACATGGCAATGTGTTTTATTCAATTCAGTTGCTACATTTCTACCCAAGCTTTCTGCAGACTATTGTGTCCATTCTCTTTTGATGCACCTGTCCTAGAACCATCTCTTCTGGGGCTGATTTTGTTTTCTACACCTTCTGATGTGGAACAAGATGTGCATCAGGGAACAACTGGCCCATAACTTCCTTCTGACATGCACTAGTAGTGATTTCTCTTTTTTCTCATAATGTTTTTCATCATAACCCTCTTTGTCCTACCCTCTAACTAAGCCTCAATTCAACCTCCTATTTTGGTCCTGTTTTCAACCTTTTTGTGTCTATACGGTAGTAAGTCATATGCCTTACTTAAGTCTAGTATATATACTTTAATTCTGCAGGAATACATTCAGCTAGTTCCTTTATAGTCCACTCCAAAACAATAAACTAGATTTGACTGATGGCTTCATTTTATCAAAAAAAACAAACAATGCTGATTATCTAAAACAAGCAGTCTAGCCCTCAGAATTTTCTCCTGACTTTCCCTACCACCAGAGCTGCACTAACATGTCTATAGTTACATGCATTGATATCTGCTCATATAACAATGCCATGCCACACATGTAATCTTCCAGACTACGGACACTTCTGCCTTGAGCCCTGACCACTGAAGATTCTTCAGTAAATCAGTCAATGAATCAATCATTCATCCATCAAGTTTACTGAATGTGCTACTGACATATTTGTTAGATTCTTTAAGATGATGAAAGGCAGCTCATCCAAATCCTAAGCATCATCCTCCCTCGTATTAACAGATGCCTCACCATCTTCTCCTTTTTTATTGTGGTGACTTTCAGTTTCTCTCCCCTCCTTGCCCTAGTACCCTCCAAGCAAGGCACCCTGAAACCTTCATTTTATACAGACTGATGCTGAGATCCTGGCTACATCTCAGTCCACCTGCACTGCTTATCTGGATCTAGTCAAGGACTTTGATAGCATTCCCAATGCAAGTATTATCAGTAAAATCACCCAGCTAAACCCTCTGCTACCCACCTGATGATCAACTGGCTCATTGGTTCAGGGGTTCATAGATGTGTTCTAAGCTAATGAACACAAGGGCCTTTGTAAGCCTTATCCATGCATCCCAAATCTCTGACAAGTTCTAGTACCCTTGATAAGTGTAAGTAAGGACATGTAAGATGAAACGTTTACAAGCAGGAATTTGGGAGATGAAACATTTACAAGCAGGAACCCAGAAGATGAATTATTTATAGGCGGCCTTTGTCCATTAGAGACATAGGTGCCAAACCAGAGATGAATTTTCTTTTTCCCATCCATTTGGCTAAGTTACACTTGAATTGGGTTAGGGAGCAACTCTGCTTCACATGGATGGGTAGCCTGTTCCAGAGAAATGGTAGACTCTGGGATATATACCTGTCTCTCTAGCAGGTCCTATTTATATCGCAGGCAAGGTTTATGTCTTTAGAATGTGTAATTCTGCTGCTGTTTGTTTTGGAGATATGCAGACTGTCCATCAGGATGGAGTTTGACAATGCCTTGTATGTCAAGCATAGATCTCTCCTCAGCAGCCTGCAGAAGACAGAATACAGGGATTCTGATGAAGCCCATGCATTTAAGATTGGTGGTACCTTCTCAACACAAAAAATGTCACAAGTTCTGTAACACAGAGGTCAGTCCTAGCCCCTGCTCCTCTTTGGTATCCACTTCTGATTTAAAAGCTGAATATAAAGGGATACGGCTTACCAAGTTTGCTGATGACTGCCAGCTGAATTCTGTTATGAACTTTCCTGCCAGCACTTACATACTCTCGCAAGAACTTGAGCAGAATACCTTATGTAATGACCATGAATCCAAACTTAGTTCCAAAATATCATGTCATTATATTTGGAAAGTCAGACTTCCCTTGCTTATATCATAAAAAGGACACGCCCTCTCCTTAAAATTGATAACAGTCTTTAGAGATTTGGATGCACTATCACTTTAAGTAAAGCAATTACATGTTTATTTTCTATTTCCAGCCATCTCTCAGCCACTTCCCTACTCCTGTTAGTCTATCCCAATCTTTCCTCTAACAGGTCATTAGAGAGTAAATGTAAAACAGTATAAATCCACCCCCTCCCTTTTATTACATTCCTTCTCTCTTCTTCCCAAATATGTCTTAGATCAGTCATGAGAAGTGTTTAACACTTACCTGGTAGCTACACTCACCTTGCCAAATTCTTAATCATCTTGATGAACGAGTGTCCCAGGACTTTTATTATTGTATTATTTAGCATTGTCCCCATGTATCCCCCTCGTGCCTTGAATCACACCCCTTCCTTGTTTCTGCTGTGCACTTTATCATTTCCTGATGTTGCTATCTCTGCTGTGTCTATGCTACACTTTGCTTTTTCCTTCAAATAGTGCAGTTACACCTATCACCCATCTCATCGGATTTTGCATTTTTTATCATTGCTTATTACTTTCTTTACCTTGACACCTTCTGACTTGTTGTTAAGCCATGTCCTTTACAGAACTACTGTCTCTTTTCACAAGGAATTGTTTTCTAATTTCTGAGTTACCTTTTTCTGTCACTGATGCAATCTTCCATGTATAATTCCTGTCATCAAAACAAGTGGTCATTTTTTTTCTTCATTAGTGTTTAAGCTTGCCATTGTATTTCCATACCTTTCATATTTATAGTATATTTCTTTTGGCTGCTACTTTCATCTTTCTCTTTTTCTTTATTCTAGTTAGAATACATGCAACACCACCCAGAAGTCTATCATTTGAAACCTTAACAAAGCGCTCAGTGGAGTTCAGCTTCACTGATAATCCATCATCTGTGTGAACATTTGTTGGTTGCAAAAATATCTTCCTTATATTGACTAGAGCTATTCTATTGCAGACACTATATATATATTTTTTTGTTATTTTTAGTTATTTTTTGCCTTTACCATCCTTAGGCAATGAATCTTTTTCATAGCTTATTGAACCTTTTGATCTTCCAACTATCATGTCTTAGCATTACACACCATACGAGGGGGTGGGAATCTCTTATTCCCAGTATGAAAAAATTTTCAATGACAACATCTCTTTCTCCCGCAGAAACAGTGGGAGCAATGGGAAACTTAAACACTGGCAGGCCATTAGCTGTAACTCATAGCCTAAGTCTTTCAGATGGCAGAATTAGTACAATGGCTGGTTACTTGGCTGCCATAATTGGGCATTTCTGCACATTTATACTCAAACAAAATGCATGCATTCCTTGGCTGAGCTCATTCTCCTAGGTCTGTATGTGCAAGAATATAGTACTGGTTCTTCTCAAGGTTATGGTCATACACCAAGCTTAAAATGACTCTCTCCTCCATTCAGTGAGTGAGTGAGTGTGTGAACTTTCTTTGACCACTCACTGCTATCCTATTCCAGCCACAACTACTAGCACCCATGCTGATAATTGAACCCTAGTCATATGAAATATAGTCTAGTCCAAAATCTCTTTGCTGTAGAACTGGATGCAGCCAACATACTTTTAATAACACCAACCCAAAATTTGATACCAGTACAAGCAAGCACATAGTTCATATCATCTATACATTTCTATTTTAACAATCAGGATTTTAATGTATATAAGGAGTAATAGATTTCGATCACATCTAGTGCCATTTGCAAAAGAAGTGAACCCTCACCATTCATTGCATACTGGAAGACAGCAGAATACTAAACGAACTAAATATTTCATGAGGGGGTTCGGCAAAAGTGTAGAATGTGGTATGATTGACCACATTGGGCAGGTTTGAAAAATATGGCATCCAATGCAGTAATCTGAAGAAAAAAAAAATATATATGTGATTGACCACAGGCAGGTTTGAAAAATATGGCATCCAATGCAGTAATCTGAAGAAGAAGAAAAAAAATATATATATATATAAAACGTTTAAAATATCAAAGTTCAGATCATCGAGACCAGAACATCGAGTTTTAAAACACTGAAGGTTTGAAGGGGAAGAAATAGATAAGTGTAGGCGGGAGAATCTTTGTGTTTTTGCAGGGCACCAAGGTGCCCTGCATACTGCGTGTGCCTATGTGCCATCTGTGTGATGGCACTACAGATAGGGTATGGAATATCTCCCGTTTAGCGCTTCTGCATATAGCGCTAAATGGGAGATTTCCCTTTACTCCACTGTAGTGCAGTCTCTGAGTTGGAATACTAAAGTAGGGGGTGTGGGGGGGGTGCAGGGGGGCAAAGCCCCCCCTGCATACAATTGTTAAAATTTATTTTTTTTCTTTTTTGGTTACACTTGTAACCTTTGCTGTTTCAAAATTCGATATTCTGGTCTCGATGATCAGAATTTCGATGTTTTGAAATTTCGCTGGTTAGAAGTATATATACACACACACACACACACACACACACATATATATATATATATATATATATATATATATATATATAGGTATGTGTGTGTGTGTATATATATATATATATATATATATATATATATATAGATATATATATATATATATATATATTAATGTAAGCTGGGTGGTCAAATGACCAGCAATATTGACATAGGTTCATAGGTTCACAGATGGTTACTAGGTAGAGTCTTTACAAGCCTAGCCATGTTAATTCCATGCAGAATATCAATGTTATTAAGGTGAAGCAAAAAATGCTAACACTTTCTGTGTATGCTTCAGGGATTACCTTGGAGCAGACTAAACCAAATGCAGGTGTGTTTGCAGGGGGGCAATCTCCCCGGCATCCTCATGTGGGGGAGTGTCTCCTCCATGCCTTCTACTAGTTATATATACCATACTCTTTGATTGAAAAATCCCCAGGGAAAGAGACTATTCTCCTACCCTAGGATTGTTGATCTCACACACCTCTTGACATCCTGTTTCTGCTGACCAAATGGTGTCAACCAAACAAATGTTGACATTGGAGGTCATTTGACCAGATGCTCTAAACCCACACATATGGTTTACTACCACAGTCTTGAAGCCCACCATCTTGATCATTGCTGTCCTTGGACAATAATTTCTAATTTCTTAGACTTGGCTGCGTGCTAAGTGAGTAAGTTTAAATTTCTGTTCCCTGATTTGAAGTCTTCAATCACTTTCCTCATGGAAAAATCACTCCTGGTACAGTATCCATTTATATGCTGGTACTGATTCAGAGTGTATTGGATTTTTTTTTCTCTAAGATTATGTGACCATGGATATTTATGGAGAAACTCACCCACATAGTGGGCAAAGAGAGTTTACCCCCCTCCTCAAAGGTTCTATAAGTTTCTTGTCAAAAAGTATGGGGGGGTGCTTAAAGATAAGCCACACTATGAAGAACCTTGTTGAACCATATTAAACACATTGGGTATGTATTAAGATTCACTGATTCTTTGAAGGAGAGATGGCTGTTTATAGCATTTTTAACTACTGGACCCTAGCATTTTCTTTTGACTTTTGTTATGTGGCCATGATTTTTTTTATTTGTTCTGCTGCTGCTTGTTTTATTCCATTTGGTGACTGTTCATCAGTTTCATTGTAAAGGTTCTTTTCTTTTAAATATATTGTTCATGTTATGGTAGCAGTTTCATGTTTTAATTATTGCCTGATCCTGCTACTGCCAAGGAAACACACTTCACAATTCTTTCTTAACGTACTGATTGACTGGTTCCTATTTAAAGTACTTTGTAACTTTGCATCACTTAATAATGAGAACTAAGTTAATTTCAGTTTTTATTATAGTAAATAATTTTTAAAATCATTTCACAAAATACATGAAATTCAAAATAAACATTATGCAAAAGACAGGAAAATGGCTGAAGTACATGCTAGATAAATCTGAGTTAACATATAGACCAAACTAAGATTATAACAATATAAAACTATTAAGGTAATAGTAGGATCAAACCAAATAAAATACAAATTCAGATTGAAGGTAAAACACCACAACATTAAAGTGGCCAAATTCCAAAATGATTTACACTTAGGGTAGCATGACTTACACAACATCCATACTAGACACGAAACTTGTGGGATTACTCAGTGCTACAAAAGCTAATGATGTACTGTAGTGGTGTACTCCAGATCCCAAACGGTACTGTATCCAAACTCGATGGGAAATCATACTAAGTATACATTGGCAGGGTACACCATTGCATAATTACAACTCAGAGGAATTGCCCTTGAACTTAATAAGCATTTCCAGCCTAACAAGGAGCTCCATCTGTAAGTAGGCATTGTTACTGGAAGCATTGCATGGGGAAACCTTACTTGCAATGGCACTGACAATATTCAAGTGGAGTTGATCATATCTTGCATTATCATGGGCAACAGTCACATACATGCATGCACAGTAATTGATTTATGTGAAGCATCCTCTTTGTTTACAGAAAATACTATAGGTGTGCAACAGTGAAACATATCACCTATGACATGACAACACTAACACTGTATGCATAACAGTTTAGCTTGTCATGATTATGGTATTGCAGGTGACATACAGGTGGCAATGTGGAGTCGGGCATGTCTGGCAATTGTCAGGCCTTCATACTGAGATCCGTCTGGCTTGGACTTTGTCGTATGTTGGTACTTGGGATCATTAACATTGAATGGCTTTGAATCCTGTTACCGGCGCATGACATAGTTTGACTGCACATTTGACTATGTTCTCCAATTTCTTCTTACATACCAAGAACTTACTGCAGGATGGCAAACATCCAGCCTGCCTATGAGTTTGTGTGTTTATATGCATGTGTGTGTGTGTGTGTGTGTGTGTGTGTGTGTGTGTGTGTGTGTGTGTGTGTGTGTGTGTGAGTGTGTGCGTGTGTGTGTGTGCATGCATGCATTAGTGTGTGCGTGTTTCCATCCTACAATGGACTCATAACATTCTCTCCAGGCTTTGACTTGTCAATGACCCGCCATATGATAAAGTAGCTACTGAAAATTAAATTAAATATTTCAAATTTTATATTCAAATTTTATATTCAAGGCACTGTTATACACATTTTTATGTCAATTTAATATTCATACTTACTCACTTCTCACAATATTAAATTAAATAAATAACTGGCAATTGACAGACCCTCAAATTGTTAATAACTAAAAATGTCTGTGCCACTACTATATAATAGAAACAGAATACAGAAATATGTTGAGCATGTGACCTACGTCTCCATCCTTTTTCTTATTTGTTCATTCATTCATTCATTCATTTATTTATTCATTCATTCATTCATTCATTTATTTAGATTTGTTAAGGAAGGCTGAACACTGATACACAAATGGACCATTTTCAGGCCAGCTCATTAATAAGAAAACAAAGTAACTAAGTTGTAGAAACATACAAAAGATATTACTGCATAGTGACAAACATTAAAACAAACACAGAACGGTATCCTTCACCTAAAACAAGACTTTTGCAGTATTTGCATACATTGAAAAAAGATAGTTGTGCACTTTATCATGTTTATGTAAGAGGTTTGTTATTTAAAAAAAAAGTTAAGCAGGAGATATTAATGAAACAAGAGGTGAGGAGAGGGAGTAGAAGTAGAGATTGTACGTTTTTATGATAAGTTTCTAAGCAGAGTATAATGGTGCAGGGAAGTAAGAAGGAAGAGGCAAAAAGCAGAAAAAGTAAGGGTAAAAGACTGGGAAGGGGTAGGAAGGCAGAATGAAAGGAAGAGGAAGTCATGAAGTAAGGGAGGAGCAAAGGAGTAAAGTGGGGATACAACAGGGAGGAAGATGAGAATAAGTGGGGATACAACAGGGAAGAAGATGAGAATAAGTGGTGCTACAACAGGGAGGAAGATGAGAATATAGTCTGATGCTGGGAAGCATGCGTGAGAAGGGGACTTGCCTGTTCAGATGATTTGGGAGGAATAGTTTGATTCCTAGAGTGAACAAACAAGAGCACAGGTCCTCCTTCAAAATTAGTTTTTCAGCTGTTTAGAAAATTTAGAGTATGAATGAGTTTGTTTTAATGAGGCTGAGAAGGATTCCTAAAAGTCTAGAAATGAGGAGATTATAGCTATCTTTATTGCAATGGAGATTGGTTTGTGGGTTTATAGAGCTAGTCTTGTAGGCGAAATTGACTTTAGGTTGTTTGTTCATATTTATTTTATTTATTTTTATTACATTTGTTTACCGGGTAATGTCCGACTGGGCCAGAGACCCAGGGAGAAAAGCTCCTGATATACAGAATAGAGTTCAAACAATTGCTGAACAACAATAACAATAATAACAATATAGCTCATGATATACAGAATAGAAATTCTAAGAACTAATAAACAAAATATCAATATTAATATTGTTTGATAGTGTATACATTCAAAAGCAAACAATTATTTATGATACAGATGTGAGACACAGTTTCAGAACAATGTGCTTTACCATGCATTAGTAAAATAGGAGACTTTTGTTTTTTTATAGTGGCAGGAAGGTTCCAAACTAAGCTAGGTAAGCTTGAGTAGGATTTTAAGATCACTCTAGCTAGAAATAGGATAAATGTGGGGTAGAATGATAGTTATGAGGAGCTCAGCAGTAGTTAAGAGGCTGTAAGATATGGATAGGGTATAGTTTTGCTGGAAGATATAGCTAGGGAGTGGGAAGGCTTTAACCAAGCGTATTGCAGCAGCAGAGCTAGTGGTTTGCTAGATGCACTTTTAAAAGGTGTTTGAACTCATGATGGTAGGGGTTTGTTGCTATGGATTAGGGAAGATTGTCCCAAAGCTTGGCCATTTTGTAAGAGTAGAGAGAGGTGCCTGGTTCATGTTCTTAAGGTCAGAAGATAATAGAAAAGGAAAAGGACTTTAGCTTTAGGAGTATGAAACTAGACACATGAGTAATAATTTGGTATGTTATTATTCTGGGAAAAACACTTGATTTAGAAAGTATAAGATAATAATGTTAAACCAGAGGGGGATAAGTGATGACTCTACAGATTATTTGGTTGCAAATGATTTGAAATACAATGGAAGAGCTGTTGTAATTACAGGAAGATCATATTCTAGCTCAGCCAGAAAAATACCTTTTTCTAATAATTTTAGCTCTAGTTTTATTTTTGTGAAACTGAAAGTTGAGGCACTGGTCTAACCACAAGTCTAGATTTTGAAAAAGAGTACTTTCTTTCTATTATTATGAAGGACGTGTCATGACTGTGAGAGTGGGGGAAAGTCCTTGCTGCATCCTGAAAGCCATTTTGACTATTTAGATGAAGATTAATTTTTAGAAGCAAATGGAAAGGAGACAGATAGAGAGAGAGACAGAGAGAGAGAGAGAGAGAGAGAGGCAGATACAGAGAGATCAGGTTCCAAGTGTTGTTTGATTGCTATAGTTGAACAGTTATCTACAGACAGTCAAGTCATTGCCATAACAGGTAGCTTAAGGAGTTTACTGAAAACCCAATTGGTGAATATGGAGAAAAGAAGGGGAGATGTAACTGAGTCCCGGAGAGATTTATTTCCATGCATGTGATGAACTGGAAGAATCAGAGTTAATTTTAATTGAAAAATGCCCTGGACTGGTGGAAGACTGTTGAACCACTGCAATGCATTGGAGCTTATTCCTGTGGCTAAAAGGAAACCCAGAAACAATGTGATCTACTAATTAAAAGGCTTTGGTGAGCTCCATAAACACATAAAAACTTCTACTGATAGTAATTCTAAAACTGTAATTGCATAAAATACATTAAGTAAAAGCAATGATAAATTATCCTCAGTGTTCCAGGTGTACTTCATTGTCTTATTGGAAACCCTGAAATTTTAATTTCTTCATTAGTGATGGTGAGTTTGATCATCATAAGCAGTTTCAAATGACCACACACATCACATTTTCTGCATAGATTTGCTGCACATTTATTTTATTCTTCTTCAAATGAAATTAAAGACTCTGATACATTTGTTTTAAAAAGGGAAACTGATACTAGTAACTCCCTGTGGGGATAATCAAAGGGTAATATGTAACCCTTTCTCAAGCTTACCTTTCTGGTACGCAAACTCCCAGAGCTGGCACTTCTCAGGCACTTACCATTTGGCCAATTCTCCCCATCGACATTAAGGAAATCAAGCGCTTATTCCAAATTCAGAATGCAACTCAGAAAGCATTTCTTCATCCAAGCCAAATGTTCCTGCTTCAGCACAACACATATCACCTATAACTTATCTCCTTCCTGAGTCTCTTCTCCTGTCCCAAGATGTGCTGAAAAATGACCCACTTTAGAAACTAATATCTATACAACACTGCACTCTGCTTGATTGTACACTGTACTGTGCTTGCTCACTAGAATGCATAGACACATTGTTTTCTATGTAATTAGTCTGAAGTATTCTGTCACTGCTTATATTTCTATATTTTTTATTTGTGAAATATTTTATATTGAACCTGGGCTGAGCCTAAAATTGGTCATTACTGACCGGTGCACTACCCTGGTAAACAAATACAATTAAATACATAAATTGTATGTTATACTGTGAGTTTTCTTGTATGGCAAAGGGTCTTTATTCTCAGTGCAACAGACATTCCAATTCCACAACCCCCCCCCCCCCCGTAAGGCTCAGGTTCAAGCCCATATATGTGTGGAAAGGCTTTCTACATCTAAAATCATGAATTTATATCCTCTTTGAGTGCTTCATGTATTTAGTAAACTCGCTAAGAAAAGATGGTAATGCACTCTCCTGATTGTTTAATCAGCAATGAAAATTGAGAAGATTCTTTTGAAGATTTAGAATTTTGAGCAGCAGTTTCCCAGTAAAAGCTTTAATTATCATTGTTTCACCTTGCAATATGTTATCTTTTATTTAGGTTTGTTAATTAGGGCAGAGCGCTGACACTTTTCAAACTCAGTCTGGGAGCACTACCCAGTTATGTGACATGCTTAGAATCACATAGCAAGCATTCGGTGGCTGAGGGACTCAAACCTTGGACTACAGAAAGTTGCTCAGAACCTTCATTTTTAGAGCTAACTGCCAGACTAACAGTATCATCTTCTTGTAGATATGAATTTGTTGCATTAAAAATACTTAATATATCTAGCAGTTAATGTGAATTTCAAAATCTGTAGTCATTTATTTTATGTAACGACATTTCTAGAAGCCCTTTTTATGTCTTTCAATTAAATCATTTCTATATGAAATCTAGCTAAACTCGGTGAGCAGTCATATTCCATAATGATAATCATCATACAAGTGTACAATAAGTCAATTTACAATTTACTAAAGTTTTAAAAAATATGCAAGTTTTAGCAACTGTCAGAAGTGAGCCACTGGAGTTTTCTGACAGATTTTTTCTTGCCAATATTTGCTTGTGACATATACAATGAAATATTGTAAAACTTGAAGCTTTTTATTTTATGATATTGATCAAATCATTATTTCTACCTATTGCATATGCTGCATCATCAAAATAACCTGAAAGTGAGGTCATTTATTGCAAGCTATGAATAATAAAGAATCTTTGGTAGAAATACTGTCACCTGTTCTCTTCTCTTCTCATAAGGCAATGTCAGTTAACGTTAAGCTGTTTCACTTTTTTGTCTTCAATGCAAAATGAACAAGCCAACAACAGTGGCTCATCTGCACTGCAAATGTGTCATCCAGTTTGATGCAAATATTAGTCTTTCAGCTTTCTTTTTGTTTCTTCACATATTTCACCCATTTATAGCGCTGTAAAGTCTACCCTTTTGACAGATTACTCTAATTTTAAAGTCAATCTTCACATGCTCCTCTGCTACACTTTAATGATACACAGCTCCAATTTCTTCCCTTTCACTGGCTCAATTACAGGGACAATGAAGAAGAAGGTTGACATAGTCAAAATGGACCAATAACGGACAAGCTCATACCTCTCAACTGCCAGATTTTCGCAGAATGTCCAGACGTTTGCCTCATATTTTTGATTTTCTGGGAAATCACTGGGGTGATCTGAGGATTGCAGTCACTAAATAATTGATATACATTTGCGTGTTAGACTTCATATCCTTCAGAAATATGAATGCTAAGATAAATCTTGTTATTCTAGCAACTTTCTAAGTTTATAACAGCAATATTTAAAATCTGTCCCTATTTTTGGGCCTTTGTCTCTCCATTCTGTCAGGCTTTGTCTAGATTTTTTTTTGCACTAAGAGGTTGAGAGGTATGGACAAGCTTGTCACATTCAAAATGGACCAATAGCAGGCAAGTCTGTGTTCTAGCACTAGCATGGTGTTTATGAAAAAGTTAATGCCATGCAATGCTGAAGGTGCTGCAGGGTTAAATATGGATATTGGTCATGTAAAAAAACTGCTTTATTTTGTGTGTGTGTGTGTGTGTGTGTGTGTGTGTGTGTGTGTGTGTGTGTGTGTGTGTGTGTGTGTGTGTGTGTGTGTGTGTGTGTGTGTGTGTGTGTGTGTGTGTGTGTGTGTGTGTGTGTGTGTGTGTAGAGAGTATAGCTTTCAACTGTCCCCAATTTTCAGTCATATATTTGGAATGTTCCTTGTAAAATTTGTGGTTTTCTGGTAAATTGATATGGACCACGGCCACTAAATAAAGACAGATATACGAGTTTCAGAAAAAAGCTTACTAATGCTAAATCTCTTACACTAGCAAATGTCTAAGAGTATAAGAGCATCATTTAAAATCTATCCCTGATTTTGGGCCTTTATACCCAATTCTTAAGCTAAGAGGTTGAGAAGGCAATAGGGTTGTAGTAAGATGCTCTGTATGATTTTGAAAACCAAAAATTGAAATACATTTATAGGTTATTATTTATGTATATATTCATTCATTTAATAGCAAACAAGCAGGCTGTAATCGGTGCTCACATCTGTGTGTCTGTGTGCGTTTATAATTATAATTACATATTACAAAGTATCTATAATAAATATATATAAATATTTTTTGCAAAAATATAAGAGTTTATAAGGCAATATGTTAGGCAGGTTGTAACACAGTTTTGGAATGTTGCTCTAATTGGATCTGTGTATCATATGAATGAAAATGAGGAAAATATTTATTTTCCAGGGAAAGCAAAAAAATCACATTTTAAAAAGCCTAGATGGGCAAGAAAAAATATGCTGTATGTATCTTGGTTAGTTGTGCTTGGAGCTCTGTTTCATTTCCAGGCTGAGAAGTCTTCTGTGTTTTTAATTTTTTTAACTGCAGCATAAGTATGTTTTAATGAAGGTTCCAAAACCATGTCTTGGACAAATAAAAATATACAGACTTTATAGTAATTTAGCAAAATAAACTACAATTATGGTAGGTATGTATAGCAAAACAATAAAACAGACAGGTATATTTTTACAGTGCAGTTAGGGCACACTTTTCTGGTACAACTATGTAGGTAAGCATCTGTTTCCACTACAAAGGTCTTAATTTTATGGGGCCTACCTGCCAAGAGGGCAAATGTACACATTTATGACCCCACATCTAGGGGAACAAATTTATGCATATGTAAATTTTGAGTACTATGATTTTAGACCTTCTGCTATGATTTTTGATGCCCCCTGCTATGAATTTGAAAGAGAAGAGGTTGATTGGTATACTCCCATTTTATTTCACTTAAGTGTACTGAATCTAGCAATAGTACATCCTTTAATATAGTCCACATATCTGGTCAGCTTTTCACTGACTTGTGTGTGTGGTGGGGGGGAGGCACACACTTGCTCGTGTTTGCAATTAAAGGTGAACCATAAAGATTCAAACACTTTCTGCACATCATTTCACATGTATGTAAGAATAGTTAATATATTAATCATCTTGTCTGTGATTACAGTTTCTTTCTTTCTTAAGAAGTAATCATGCGTGCTCCTTACGGTGCTTGATTTCTTGGTGTCATTTTAAATTACTTAATGTTATGCTGCAGTTTGTAAATTTTGTGCCACAGATACACAATTGACATAATGCTTTACAAACATGTCCATCAGCAAATTCTTACTGGAGGTTGCTGCAACACCAAGAAAAGATCAATTTGGGTCAGGAATGTGGTATAAAGGAACTTGAGCATAAGGGAGTATATAAATATTTAGGAATTGAAAAAGGGTTGGCAAAAAAACATGAACAAATATGAAGAAAACTCAATCAGGAATATTTTATAAGACTAAACCTAATATTGAAAACTACCTTAACATCTAGGAATAAAGTTCAATTTATAACCCAATTTGTTCTACCTGTTGTAACTTACAGTTTTGGAGTGACTGACTGGCACCAAAAGATATTTAATCAGTTAGATGGGAAAACAAGAAAAATGCTTTATGCTTATCAAATGATATATAAAAATTAATTTATACCAAGAAATAAATATTCCTCATTCTAAAGGAGGTATGAGCTTCCTTGAACTTGATTACATGTATAGATCTGCAGTCATGGGACTGCATACATATCTGTGACTTCACCACATCTAAACATGGTGAAAGTTTTAAACCCTGAGGAGAAGAAGCCTAAGATGAGTTCCCTGCTTACTTTAAAAGAAGCATATTGATGTCAAGCAAGAATGTAAATTAAACCAGAAGTAGACAAAATTCAGGCAACAACTGAATGTGCCAAAAACAAAAGATAGAATCTAAACAGAAGGCTCAGATGAGAATGAAACAAATGTGGAAAAGTGATAAATATTGATCCAAATACAGAGATCTCCTAGAACAATCATCTGTTGATCAGGATTTGATTTTGATGCAGGAATGGTTAAAGAGGGGTGCATTGATGTAGAAATGGTTAAAGAGAGGTGAATTGAAACCAAAAAATGAAAGGTTAATAATGATAGTCCAGGATAGTGGCCTACATACATGTTGGCTTACAAAGTCCATTGAACATGTGGGAGAAACAGACAAATGCAGGTTTACTAAAAAAAAATTGGAAACATTCACACATCACATTGCTGGATGTAATACACTCATGGCAGAGGGCCTCTATACTGAGAGGCACAATCATGTGGTAAGACTGTTGCATTGGGGATTGTGCAAACACTATAATATTGAAGCAGTTGAGAAGCACCAGAAATATGAACTGCAAAGCATAGTAAATGATGGGCCTTATATATCACATGGAATCACCCATTACCAACAGTTCAAAACAATAGATGCGAGAAAACCAAATATAATAGTCCAGGAATAAAAGACAAAAGTAGCATTGATCATTGAAATTACTACACCCAGTGATTACCGTGTCTTATGTGCAGAAAGACACAAAGTCATAAAATACCAGGATATGCATGCAGAAATGACAGCCATGTGGAAGAACAACCAGACAGTTTCAATAGCAGTAGGAGCAACAAAGCTAATAAAAAAGAATTTACAGTCATATTTAGATATGGTACCAGTATATGTAACTCCATATGAATTACAGAAGGAGTAGATTCTGGGCACATTGTGTCATAACCTGCCTGAGGAATGAGGTCCATTCCCATCATGGAGTTAGAAACCCAAAAGACTTGGAAAAACTAAACTGGAAGTGGCTATCATGGTAAAAATGTACCTTGTTTTTCCCTTTTTATGGCAGGTTCTACATTACCTTTGTAGCTATGATGATCTTTTTTTTTTCAGATTAAAATAAATGTCATGATTTATATCTGATACTGCATGCAGCCTAAAATTCATCACTGTGTACCAGTTCTATGGTCCAAGTACAGCTCTTGATGATGCAAGCTATCATTAAATTTGGCAAACAAGCTGATACAGACCTAATGCAAACTATGATCACCATCCCCTCTACCTTTACTTTAAATCCTCCTGCCACAAGTTCAAAGACAAGCAAAAATAGCAATGTCCCTATTTTTCCACTATTTTGCATTTTTTTGGTCCACATTTAATGACAACTAATTGCATTACTTGGTTTCATTCCTGTAATCCCCTCTTTCCAGTTTAAGAGAAAATCATGAGTCTCACCTGCCCTCAGCTTAAAGACAAGCCATAGCCACCCTCACCTCCCCGAACACAGTATACTATTATGTTAAGTTTAAACAGAAGTCCCAGTTACTCTTCCTGATCTCATGGTAGTGTGTTTTCCTGTTCCATGTACGAGCAATAACCTTCCTCAGCTAGATCAAAAAGAACCCATTTTAAAATAATGTTTATTTACCAAAGGGTTTGTTATCAATAATAATGTCTTGTTTAATCATCACATAATTATTTGATCCAAAACATGTAAAACATTGGAAGGTCACTCCTCAGAACAAGGACACTTTCAAGAATGCAAAATAAAAAAAAACATTTTTTTTTTGCTGGAGGATATGCCAGTGCAATCCCTGATATGGTAGCAAGCTCCCACACCCCAGAACTACATATATAAAAACATCAACAAGGACTCAACACCAAAAAGTACATCAAGCCTCAAGTTTCTTTACAGCTCACATCCAGAGAAAAAGTAGACTGCAGTTTTACTTAATACAGCTGTTGTCACTTCTATATTAGATGAACTCATGGTCTTCTACAAGTGCTTGCATTACCTGTGTTCAAGATACACTTGCTCTCTGCCACTTATTCAAATAGGCAAGAACTCAAGCTCCCACTAACTGAATCTCCCATAACTACTTAGCTCCTATATCCCTTCCAGAACCCTAACTCTAATCTTAAAACTCTCTCCCTTCCCACTCCATAACCATAAAACTCTAACCCTTTTCACCAACCATAAAACTCCCTTCCCACTCCCTAACCATAAAACTCCCTTCCCACTCCCTAATCATAAAACTCCAACCCCCTCCCTAAAAACAAAACTCAGTTCCCACTCCCTAACCATGAAACTCCAACCCCTTTCACTAACCATAAAACTCCCTTCCCACTCCCTAACCATGAAACTCCAACCCCTTTCACTAACCATAAAACTCCCTTCCCACTCTCCAACCATAAAACTCCCTTCCTGCTCTATAAGTCTAAAATCCCCTCCTGCTCTCTAACCCTAACCCCATCCTACTCCCTCCCCACAGCTGCCTGTCTGACCTCATATTTGAGTTCGAGCACAAGCAGTGCCCCCTCCCCATGGCTGTTTGTCCAAACTCAAATTCATGTTTGAGCACAAACAGCAGCCTACAAGAGCTGCAAGGTACTTGATTCTCTGGCTTCAAGGCAGCAACATTTGAGAACTTGGCACTTGAGCATTTGTCATGAATCCTATATATATAGTCTATATTATTTATTACATTTTCTGCTATTAGATTCATATTTCTTACTTTAGCTTTTCCCACAATTATGTTGCCTTATCTTTAAAACTGAGCACTGTAATATTGTATTGTGCTGTATTGTATACTTCATCCAAAATCACGTACATTTCATTTCAGCAGCATAAAGCTAGCAACACTTTCAGTGAACCATGATTCCTTAAACTCGAGTCCCTTAAGTCCAATGTATTGTGCAGTGGAAAATTGCTGAAAGCAGTCTCTGACTTAAAACACTGCAGTGGCCAGAAATGTAATCCTTCTCCAAACAGTAACAGTTTCTGAGCAGTAGCACGTGGGAGCTGGGAGGCAGAGTATATGGTAGTTTCAACAGACATATTTCCTCTTTGCTGCACATATTTCCAAATGTTAGGAAGTACTCATTTTAGGATTTAAAATTCATTTTCAGATAAATACATGTGAAGAAAAAGGACTGAAGGATCTTGTTTGATTACAATGTGATAAATGCATATGTGAAAGCCATTATTAAATATGAATTATAAATTGTATTACATATCCTACGTTGCCATAGATTTGAGGATAAATATAAAACACCATGACTTCAAAATTAAAAAAAAAAATGTCTCACAAACAGGGCAAGTGGCTGGCATGCTGTTTACAAATACAAATATGTCATTTGTGAAGACCGTAATTTTTGTTACGGGGAGAATGAAGTGGGCAACTGAAAATTAAAAGAAAAGAAAAGTAATCCAGCAGTTATTGTACTGGAAAACAAGGCATAATATGATTTTGAAAATATTGCAGTCTTCTTATCTGAACCAACCCACAATTTCCACAGAGAATCCATTAATAACATGAAAAAGAATATAGTATACGGACCCACTGCAACTGAAATTATCCACATAATTACTTTTGCCCTAAGAGCTGCAAGTAATAATTATATGAATCAACAATAAAAGTTACAGTAAGTCCCATGAAGTCTTGTTAGTTCAAAAGCTCAAGTAATTGCAAAACCTACTTTGGTCCATTTAAAAGATATTAACATCACCTCTGCATTCCAGTGTCTTTGTGTTTTCTGTTTGTGGACCAGCACAGCATTTCTTAATTTCCACTGAAAGGCAAAAAATGTAGCAACTGCTGTAGATACATTTCACAAGAAAGACTACATTATGCCTTGAAGAAAAAGAAGTGATAAAGATTTACAAACAATAATGTGAACTTTTAACAGAAGTTCTTCTTCTGATCAATGTGACTAAGGAGTATGTAAAACAAGAGAGAATCAATTACAGTAATACAGTTAAAGCAGAAAACTATTTAGTGCTCATTCATGTTCTGATACCCACGTTACAATAGTCAGGGTCATAGTTTCATAGGCTCATTGGTTCTTACTAGGCTAGTGAGCCATGAAGACCTTCAAAAGCCTAGCCATACATTCCCAAAACGTTTATTTATTTTTATTTTTTTTTTTAGTTCTTGTATATCAATTACCCTATATTTTGGGTCAGGCAGACATTTTCATGTTACTCTATCCATAAGGTACAAGGGTGCTAAACCAGGTGAGAACTTATGGCTTCCCATCTATTCATCCAGATTACAAATGAACAGAGTAACAGACTTATTTTTTTTAATGTGGAGAGGAAGATGATTCCAAAGAAGTGGCATGTGTTCCTCCAACATGATCCATTTATGCGCAGCAGGCGAGATTAAGATGTTTGAGCTGGTGTTTGTACCACTATTGGACTTGTGGATGTGCATCAGCTCTGAAAGGATGGGGTTGGCTGAGGCTCTGTAAGTAAGACAGAGACTGGCCTTCAGTAGCCAGTAAGATACCAAGTAGAGGGACAGAGCTTTGAGATGGTCAGTGTAGATTTTAAGGATAAAGCCCTTGATTTTTTTGGTGGTTATTCAATTTGTGTCAAGTGTCTGGACAGGTACATACCGAAGGGGACATTAGTCTCTTAAAATCAGCCTAAAAAGTGCTAAATACAGTGGAATTCATAGAAGAGATGGTGCCTATTCACAATGACTATTCTATCAAGCAATGAATTAAGGCAAGATCCGTCCTGAATGGAACAGCAGACCAAAACAAGCCATACAAACTCAAGTGCACAACCCTTACAGAGCATAGATTCATAGGTTAGTACTAAGCTAACTGCCCTTGTGAGCCATTTTAAGCCTAGCTAATTATCCCTTGTGAGACTTAAACTTTGCACCTTGTGTTTGTAAGGCAAACACCTTAACCATTAGGCCACCCTCCCAACATGCTACATATTGTGATGCTTTATTTTAGACCTCACAAAATATGCTAGAAAATTTACCAGTTTGCAGCAAAAAGTAACAATCTTTTGTGGATTCAGTAATAAAAATAATACAGAACACAAATAAAATATATTATCAAGAAAGAACTGAAAAAATATATCCACCAGGCTCATGTTTCATTTTATTAAAACTCATCCTAAGGCCTAAATGCCAAGTCCAGAAGCAGATATTTATAAATGAGATACTGAGCGTTATTCATAGTCATTACCCTTGAGTACAGCAGGTATTTGTGAGGGTTGTAGCTGGGCTCAACAGTAGCTGTACTTTGGTAGAGATGTTTGAACCAGTTTGAGAAATTTTATGTAAATGAGACAATAATGAGATAAAAATGAAGAATGTGTGAAAAATCAGTAACTATCTTATGCAAATTAGGAACTGTGCCAGTCACATAAAGCTTATAAAAAGTGAAGTTGCACTTTGCTCTCAGTGAAGATGCTTGCATTTGGTACCAGCTTAGATGTCTCTCATTGTGAGGTGCTCATCTCACTTATGCCAAAACCAGGTGTACCCAGCAGCACCCACCAACTAAGAAGATGAAGATATAGGCAAGGGCTAAAAGCTAACCCATCTGAATTTTGCTGATCAGGAAATCTTGGAGAAGTTTAGAGTGGACAGGGAAATAGTATGGGCTTTGCTGAGTTTTATGGTCCAGACAGGGACTGAGCAGATGTGTAGCCTGAAATATAATTGCCACAGGCACTTTTCAAAGACAAATGGGAACATGTTAAATATGTTACAGGCTTCTGCCCTCAAGAGTACTTCAGCATTTCTGTGGCACATGTGGATCAGTACATGTATTTCTCAACCAGTATCATGTGTTTCTTCTGTGGAATGGCACAATTTTCTGAGGTGCTTGGTGTAATAGATTGCATCCCTGTTGGTATTAGCACACCATCCGGACCACAGGGAGAGTAGTACCAGAACAGGAAGTTCTACCATTCCATCAACTGCTAGGTAGCGTGTGATGTACGGGGGTGCATCATCAACCACAATTCAAATATTTGGCATATAAGCTCACACTGTTGCATTTTCTTGCATAGTAGAATTCCTCGTGGTCTGTTAGTCTGTAAGTGCAAAGTATTATAATGTTTCCAACCATAGTTATTTCTGTCTCTATAAAGTGACATATATATAGTATTTGGTAATCACCCCACTTTTTTGTTATGTGCCCCTTCCTTGTTTTATATTCCAGATGACACAGACTACCCACTCAAACCGTGGCTAATAGCACTAATCCAGCACCCTTAAGAAACTGCTGATAAGCGCTTCAACATCACCCTTTTCCAGACAAGGATAGTCCTGACTTGCTCAAAAGCCCATTCCATTGCCTGGGCAAGTCTGAGGGTGACCTACAGTATGACCCTGCTACTGGATGGAGGATGTTTACCACCTGTTGCATTCTGCATAACATGATCATGTGTCAGTCTGGTGTGTAACTGCCACACCCCATCACCAATACTGGCAGCACAGCTCCTTCTATAATTTCTTCTACCAGTGATGCTAGTGGCAGTGCCCAGATGATGGCAGTACCATGGCAAACCCTCTGGCCAGCTTGTGCATGATATACAGCTGCACAGTTGTGCAGATGTGGCAAAGAGTCCACAACTATGGATCATGACATTCACTTTGTGAAAGTACAACAAATTCACATAGATAATACATGATGCATACAGTGATACTTGGGACCTAAGATACGTGATGCATGCTCAACTTACACTGTACATCAGACATTTCTCCACATATCAAGATAAATGTTTTCATAACCTATTATCAGTCATCATTTGTACAGTGTTGAAGAGTCAAGGTTTTAAGTGCTCTTTATACTGACAGGCTTTGACTGAAGTGTAGAATAGCAGGTGTTATGAAGCATACTGCGGTCTATAGTAAGAATGATTCACTGCATTGACCAGAACAGGCTACGTAAATTTAACTGTGCACAGATTACACGACTTATAAAAAGAAGTCTGTTTTTTTTTTTTTTTTTAATACAAGATAGAACTGCTAAATTGGCCCTATCTGGAAAGAAACTGCTGGATAAGTACTGCCTATGCTACTGATGTTGAAATTTTCATTTGTGTTTGAAGGTGTCATACACGATATTCTCTAAGGATATTGTGGGTGATGGTCTCATTGATCATGAGCAAGTGCTGGTACGTGAGTTTGATACTGAGTTACTCTGATAACAGGATCTACTGGATGCAGGAGAACTTCTTGATATTACCTTAACAGTGCTGCAGGACCTACACCTTGAGTGAGAGGTTCTACCATGTGTTGTGGAAGTCTGATGGGGCCTGGCTGCCTACTTCCTTGGGTGAATCATCATGGGTGAACCCTCATGAGTGCCTGCACCACTTGGAGGTACACTTAGTGTCTGGTCTATTTGTCCACCACTTATGAAGGCAGTCCCTCATCTACATCCATCTGTGTTCCTAATTTGTGTCTGGTAGGCCTTTATGAGTGTGTACATAGAAGCAGACATGGATACTGTGCGTGCCATACTAAATATGAGAATCATGCTGTCTCTAGTCTGCAGCATTCCTATGTACTAGGGAAATTCTTCAACTATACCCTGCAGTACTCTATTTCTTCCTGACTCTCAGGGCCAGTTGCTTGGGCCTTTACTATGTCACGGCACACCTGGTGCTGGGCAGCCAAGGTCTTGGCTGCCTCTGGAGCTGTCTGTGAAATATGTATTTGCCTTTGTAGAGATGTGACTGTGGGTACTGCTACCTCTGAAAGAGTAGACTCTTCATCAAGGGGTTCAGGTTGTGCATAACAGGCAAGTGTTGAGCTATGTGGTGTTTCCCCACCTGCTGTAATGTCATTTCCTCATTATGCTGAGTGTAAGAGCCTATGGATTTATTCACCTGCTGTGGATTAGACAGTCTTGCCAATACATTTTTTGACTGGGTGCCACTGTTATCAGACTGTGTCATGAGTATGAGAGTCATGGCATCAATAAGAACAGCCATTATGTTGTCACTATCACCCTACCGTGCGGAAGAACAGGATGTGGTTGTTTCTTGTGCTGATCCTGTGAAGAAATATGTGAAGATGTGGTCAATGTGACCTGTGATAGCTTGAATCAGTTTTACATAAAGGTATGATGACCATATTTTTTGTCTGTAGAATTCATCCCTCACCTGAGATTGATGGTAAACCTGATGATGAAACATGTAAGGGTGATATGTATGTAGGTGAAGTGCCAAATGGAATCCCAACATAATGTAGTAAAATCAGCTACACGTTAATATTCCCCACTGCCTGACAGTGGTGGTTTCAGCAGCTGAAAGCACTGATGTCCATACCACCACGGATGATTCCAGCAACATCCTCATCTGCATCAAAGTCATCATCATCCCTTGCAGACAGAAGGTACTACTCATCTGGCATTAAAGGCCAGCATGTGGAAGAGTCACTACCAATCCTGCTATGAGCAATTG
Source organism: Protopterus annectens (assembly GCF_019279795.1). Taxonomy (NCBI): domain Eukaryota; kingdom Metazoa; phylum Chordata; order Ceratodontiformes; family Protopteridae; genus Protopterus; species Protopterus annectens. The sequence continues at coordinate 1,342,404,430 of NC_056739.1, read as the reverse complement.
CATTCTGTCTAGCTTTTTGTTCTGGCATGTCCCACCATGTCATTTTCTCTTTTCTTGCACAGTGCAAAGGTGTGTTTCTTCCCATCACAGCATTTATGTCACCACTGCTTGGCTCCATGTTTTAGCACTCCCTGCCTGTTTTGTTCCCCTTCCAAAAAAGACATTTTATATGTCCTCAGAGCATCTCAAAGCATCCACAACTATATGATTCTCCTCAGGACTGAAGTTATCTGTCCCATGTCTCACTCCCTGCTGCTGCAATATTGTATGACATACAAGTACAATCTGGGCCAAAATTACACCTACCTCACATGTATGATACTTTAAAAAATGATGGATCATTCATGCTAGTGCATAATAAAACAGAGATATGAGAATCACAGTGAAGCATTAATTCTGCATTGTGGGTTTAACTTTTCTTGGCAATAGTGTTTGTGTTATGCATGCCTCTGCTGCAGAAGTGAAATGTATGCCTGTAGGTGTTGTCTATAAGAGTGTGGTATAGTGTGTATTAAATAATTCTTAATGCATGTCACTCCTTGGTGACCTGTAGCATGGTCCTGGGCATTACTTATTGGCAGAGACTATTGTCTGCAGTAAGTAATTTGACAGATCTAGACAGCACTGAAAGTGCCACTTCCATATTGCAAAGCATTTTATGAGTGATTTGATATAAAACTTAATTGCCTTACCAGTAATTGCAAACTGATGATGAACAGTTCACAGAACTTTACAAATTAAGCATTTCCTGAGATTTTCATTCAGAAATTTTTGTGTAACTTCCCTGTTACTGCTACAGGGAAAAACTTCACTATATGTGAGCACCCATAAAAACATGAAAACACAACAACTAAGGTGTGATGAGCTTATCAGACTCCATAAAGGTTGGCATTTATTTCTACAAAAAAAATCCTTTCCAACTCATGGAGGGCATAGCCTGTCATGATACATGCCCTGTTATTCAATAAAACATTTCCAATTTTACCATTTCAGCAGCTATCATTCCTATATAAATGTAAGGGCTGGGCAAAGTGATGTCACAGCCTGGTGGGTGTGGTTCTCACCCTAGTACTCTTTGCCTCAGTCCTGTACATCTCATTCTATACTTTGTACTTCACAACTACGGAATTGTTAAAACTGAGGGTCAGACCCCAAGCTGGTCCAATAAGGAGATTAAAATACTCTGCTACCTTTTGCAGGAATCATGCCTGCAGAAGCTGGAAAAAGATACTGCAGGCAGGAGTTGGAAGATGATTTATATTTCGTAGGAGCTGTAGGGTACCTGTCTTCACTCACAGGGATCCTACTTTCTTGAGAGCAATACTGATAAAGGTATAATGACCTGCAGAGTTTCAGGTGTACATAACTGAAGGCCAGAGTTCTATAGTTAAGTGCTGTATTTTTTATATAGTGCAGCAATATATACTGACAGCTGTGTAAATATTTATGTATAAATAATTTTATATAAGTACACATACATTCACAAATATCTATCTATCTATCTATCTATCTATCTATCTATCTATCTATCTATCTATCTATCTTTACACCAAATCCACTTGTACTGTAGTACTGAGTTTTCATGCATTAGGCATGGTAGTAAAAATGAAATTTGCCATAGTTGCCATCTCAAAAATCATATCTGAAATACTTTCTTAAAAAATGTTTATTTACATTATTTGTTATATATTGCAGTTGACTCAGACAATTTCATTCTAATGATGCTAATAATTGTGTTGTATCAATAGGTTCATGAAGTTTAATTCATTACTTATTAATAAACTTCAAGTTGTATTTTAAAATATATTAGCATTATGTTGCACAACTATGTAAACTGCTATTGATAATGTACTTGAGAATTTCCAGAACTTTCCTCAGGTTCAGAAATGGCTACATGCACAAAGACACCACATCCAGCCTGGGGTGGGGAGTTGTGTGCAGAGAGGTTTAAACTGCATTATATTCATTAGGTTTGCATTCGCGCAAACTGAAATGCTTTAGGACATGCATAATCACAGACAGAAATAGCAATGAAAATATCACTGCAATGCCATACAATTACTGCCAGTTACAGAAACATATAAATAGTTGAAAATTAATGGAAATAATTCCTTGCACCTTAACAGTCTCAACAAGAAACTCTATTCTATTAAAGCATTCCTCAACTTGTGCAGTTACTGAGATATGGTTTAAAGCTTAAAGCTGAGGAAGGTACCCTTGCAATACAAGGCTATAATGCCTTCCACTAATTAAGACCAGCTCCTGCACAAGAAGGAACAGGAGGTTGAGGTGTATCAATCTACATAAAAAGTAAACACACCTCAAGATTGGTCAAACTATACAACATGCTTCAGTTACCCCATGTCTAATGAACCTTAGGTAAAGTCCAATGCCATTTCCCTACTAGCTATAGGTCCCCATCTATGACCAAGATAACCATACCATATACTTGAATTTACTGGAGTTACTCAGCCTAACACCATATTCATGGGTGATTCAACTATCCCAGCATAAACTGGGAAATGCGCACAGCCACTAACATGCAGGCTCAAAGATTCTGGGATTTTTTCAATTCAAACACCTAGTCTGCACAGCTACTAAGGGTGCAAATATCCCAGATCTAGTACTCACAAATATGGGGTAACATTGCCCCCCCCCATGTAATGTCCTCATTGGTCAGATCAGCTCACAAATTGGTAACCCTTGAAATAAATATAAAGGCTGAACTCCCAGCAACCCCAGAACCTTTAAGAACTTTTCCAAGGCTAACTACTTCCTACAAAGTGAAGGCATAGTTAAATTCCAAGCCCCCCCAAATTCAGAGAACACTGTGGTGGAAGTGTATACTGAAACTCTGTACAAGCATGTAAATAGCTGCATAGAAACAGCAGCTCCAAACTGAAATAAACTTAGCACTAACTCCAAAAACAAGCACCCTTGGTGGACCTCCAGTATAAACAGTTTTTACAAAAAAGAAAGAAAATCCTGTCCAAAAATAGGAATGGGTAGGCCCAAAAGACAAAAAACTCCCTCATCAGTGTCAACAAGCAACTCAAAGGACTAATCATAGCCAACTTCGAGGTAAAACTAGCCTCTCAGGCTAAGGATAACTATACGTTTTTTTTTTCAGTTATGTATGTAACCTTAAAGGGAAACCCCAACAGTGTGCTGAACTAATAGCAAATGGAACTTTCTATACCAAAACTGGGGATATAGCAAATTTCCTGGCCAATAAATATAGTTCCAATTTCACCCCACCATCACCTTCGGTTTCACCCTTGGAAATACCCTCTACCATTTCTCCCCCAACTATCACTAAAGAACAGGTTCTCACTGCATTCCCCAAAGCTAAAATCACTGCATCAGTGGGCATTGATAATATCCTAAGGATCCCTTCAAAGTAGCTTGAAACGTGACCTGTCAGGCTCACTAGAATCTCTTTTCAGCCACAACCTCCGGATAGGCTTCATTCCCAGGGAATGGAGGACTGTAACTGTTAGCCCTCTACACAAAGGTGGTCCATCAACAGACCCAGGAAGCTACAGACCCAGGAGTTTGAGGGTCTGTATTATATACTTGAATGATTAGCTTGTCAAACACCGAAATATCGACAGCTAAACAGCAAAAGCTTAAAACTGTGAATGGCCACTTCCGCAGATTTTTTCATAGGGAAAAAATTCACTTGGCCGTGGGACACTAAAACAAACTTTCAAACCTTAATTAAGTGGAGGATTTGCCCCCCCCCCACACCCCCTGATGTGGCAGGCTGTGCCACCAACACCCCCCCTAACTAAATATACCAACTCCAAAATCGTTCTACATTGGGGAAAAGGGCAAATTCACAATAACAAGCAAGCAAATTTTTTCCCTGTGAAAAAATTTGTGGAAGTGGCAATTCATGGTTTTAAGCTTTTCACTGTTTAGCTGTTGAAGTTTCGGTGCTCGCCAAGCTAAGCCTTCGCTGTTCTAATATAAACCCTGAGTTTGACTAGTCTTATATTCCAGGCCATGGAAAGAATTATTGTGGACCTGCTAAACAAAAACATAAGAAATCCTTAAAAGCTGGATCTATCCCAGCTTAGCTTCATCAAGACCAGGTCATGCCAACTAAACTTGATGGACTTCTTCAAGAAGGTCACTAGAGCCATGGACAAGGGAAAAATGATACATACTGCCTACCTTGACATAGCAAAGGCATTTGACACAATATCTCACTCGAGTATTATAGACAAACTCACTAATTTAGGCATAAATCCCTATGTCACCCAATGCATAGAAAAATGGCTTGCAGATAGAACACATGAAGTTAGGGTGGAGGAATCCACCTCCACCAAAAGGCCTGTTACTAGTGGTGTCCCACAGGGCTCAGTACTGGGACCTCTACTGTTTGGAATATACTTCTTTTAAGTCAGGGCAAATGTAGAGGGCCTTTGGCTGACCAAATTTACTGAAGACAGCAAGCTGGATGCAATCATTGAATCCCCCAAAGATTTAGATATCCTTCAGGAAGGTCTCTCACAAACAAGTAACTAGTTCCAGAACAGTGACCTAAAAACTCAGTGTAAAAAAAAATTCATAATTATACACTTTGGGAAGATGACTACCCCTGCAAATTACAGCACTAATAACACTTCCCTAAGAATAGACCCACTGGTAAAGGACTTGGGAACTCATATTGACATTAATATGAATTTTGATCACCATGTGTCTGTGGTAGTGAAAAAATCCTTCTGTGTGGTACAACTTATAAGAAAGGGCATGGCATCCAGATCTAAGGAGATCATAGTCCAAGTACACTCAGCCCTCATTAAACCAATAATCAAGTACAATGCACTCCTCAGCATGTACCTGACCAGGTATTTGCAACAGCTGGAGCGGCCAGGTCACTCGCTAAATGCAGTGTGTAAATAATATGTCCTATGTGAACTGCCTCTAAGCCCGCTCCCTGTACTCAGTCTCCTACAGATTAATGAGGGGCAATCTATGCCTGACCTACAAGGCATTTTCCAATCCAGTCCTGATGGATCTGCTACAGATTTGCAAAACAAACAGCACTAGAATTACACAATCTAAGGGTCAAACCTCATACGTGACATAAACAAAGCAAATCAGAGGGACAGGTATGTGTCTCAGGGATTACCCCTTCTCTGGAACAAACTCCCAAGGCAGAGTTCTTCCCCAAGCCTATTCAAATGCAATTTGGACCAATGAATAGGAAAGTACAAATTCTCCCCTGACTTGTTGCCTGTGGCCTTACAGACAGGAGCAGTTTGTAGATGTCTTAAGTCTCAGGCATATACCAAAGCCATTCTAGCCCACAGGCACTGATAATTGGTAATAGTGCTGCATGAATGGCTAGGCTGAAAAAGGCTCTATGGCCATTAGTCTAGCAACCTCCTATGACCTACCTATGACCCTATCAATCATAGCCTTACAACAGGCTTTGTGCCCACTGAATGGCGCACAGCAACAGTTATCCCACTCCACAAAAGGTGGAGCCATCACTGATCCCAGGAACTAAATACACCCTGGGGATCATTTTGGTGGCTCTGCTCGACAGGGGCACAGGAAAATAACTTTCCTGGGTAGCGTAAGCCAGGGAACCTCATTGGCTAAGCTTACTTAGGCCCTTGGGCTGATAGCCTAGTACCTACCTATGAACCTATGAACCTATCAATCCTATGATCCTTAAGACTGGACACCTGAAAACTGTTTGCAAACACAGCAACACCTCTGGGACTGTGGCCCTTCTGAAACTGACTAGCTAGTGAGATTACATTGGTACCATATCTTTCAGAAGTAGGTGTATCAATTGATCAATTACTCTCCTTCCAGCAACAACATTAAAGTACATCTGAATGTATCAACTCAGGAATGTTTAGTACTCCCTGCAACAATTTACTTAAAGTTCAGCACAATACCCTTTCTTTAGCAAATGCTTATGACACAATATTTTTACAGGATCAATACCTTTTTAAGTTTACAGCCATAGTTTTACAATGACTATTTCCTCGAAGCCCACTCAGACATTTATAGAGTAACAAACTGCATTTCCTTAGAACAAGATAATGGACTGCTTTAGAAAATGAATGATGGAAAGGGTGGGAGGAGTTGACATACCGTAATCTTTATTAATAAAGGCAATAGAAGTTGGAAATGTGTTGCTGCTTTAGCCCCGAATACACAAACACATATGGGATGAGTATGCATCTTTTTTTCTCCTGCCTTTTTTTTAATCTCAACAACCCCAGAGAAAATTTAACTTCAGTAGGGAGGAGCACCAACAGAGAATGGCCCAATTGGAACAATGTGCTTGCAAGTATGACAAATACTCAAAAAATAAAATAAAATGAAAGAAAAGTATATAATATTAAAAGCAGGGTAAAACTGATTAATGTAGTAGCACATTTCAGTCTGTCAAGCTTTCATAGTTGCAGCATCAGTAAATAGTCAGTACGTAAAATCAGAAATGTTTATGTAAATGTATTACACTGAATCAGTAAACTGGAAGAAAATGTACTATTTAATAATGTCTAGTTTGGTAGTGAAAGCATTACCTGTCACTGAAGTTCTCAGTGTTTACTGCTGTAATATGTCATTCAGAGCTTAAAGCAGTTGTTCATTCTTATGACGCAAGAAGCAATGATAGCAATCAGAGAATGGGCGACCTGTACATCACCACTCTGACTGAAGAACAAATGTTCTATAGAAGGGTGTTACTGCACTGGTAATGCTGGCTAAAAAATTAGTCCACCTCTTCATGGCAGCATATTAAGCTGCCGTGGAGCTCTGACTGAAAGAAAGCTAATGGCTGCCATTATTATACACTCACTAAGCAGCACTTTCACTGCTTAGCAAGTTTAAAATTAAAACAAATAGATGCTTAAAAAATAGAAAAGTGTGTGTGTGTGTGTGTGTGTGTGTGTGTGTGTGTGTGTGTGTGTGTGTGTGTGTGTGTGTGTGTGTATTTATGCCTATGTTTGTGTCTACATGGGTGAGTGTATACGTTCCACAGCACCACAGAGAGTGAGAAGTCCAGCCAAAGAGCTTTTTTGTGAAAACAGCTTTAATCCTTAAAAGTATAAGTGTTTTTGTTTTTGTACAAAAAAACAAAAACGCTTATACTTCTAAGGATTAAAGCTGTTTTCACAAAAAGCTCTTTGGCTGGACTTCTCACTCCCATGATGCTGTGGGTTGTGCTTTTGCTCGTTTGTTTGCTGGGTCTGCCTTTTTCAACAGTTTGAGTGTTTGCATTGCTGTTATGCATGAAAGTGGAAGTGAGTGAGTGAGACAGAGAAAGATCGATTGAGCAGTGGCTGCAACAAACAGCACATTTTCCTTTAAAATTAAGAGGTATGCATACCTTGCAACTCCTTAGCTTAAGAAATCTGGAAAAGCATAAAATATAATGGGGGGCAAAGGCACAAAAATAGGGACAGATTTTTAATTATTGTTCTTATAAAATTAGAAGGTTGGTAGAATAACAGGATTTTTTTACATGCATTTTTCTGAATGATATGAAATCTGAAAGGCAAATGTATGTCATTATTTAGTGACTTCAATCATCAATGATTTGCCAGCAAAACAAAAATTTTAAAAGCAGAGAGTGTTTTGAGAGAGACTGTTTTTAAATAATATATCTATATATCTATATTTTTAACTACAGGTACATATACTACAGCAAGTTTAGTAAGCCAGCTTCAGGACCTGGTTGAGGCTATATTTGAGAGGAACATGGAGAAGCAGTTGCACCCATTTCAATCTATCCCCCAATGGTTAAATGGGTATGTATCCCTAGAAAAAACACAGCACCCCATTCTCACCACTTCTAGCACAATCTTTTTAATGTGTTCCTTTTTTGTTTTCCTTGTCTTTTCTCTCCCTTATTTCCAGCTTTCCTATTCTCCCCCTTGCCAACCATATAAATGCCAAAACAGGGTGTCCGTACAGATACAACGTTTACACTGATGGTACAGCTGCATGGAAATTAGATGAGCAAAATATACCAGCTTTTCACTATGGAATCACAGTACAGTGGGGATCATGGACTATGCCCTTTCTCAACTTCTGTATAATCTTGGAGTTGGTATATATATATATATATATATATATATATATATATATTTTTTTTTTTTTTTAATTTTACATTTGTTTACCAGGATAGTCCGACTGGGACAGGTCCATTTACAGTAGAGGCCCCGGTGGAAAAAAGCTCCATACAAGTTACAAATAATAATTAAACATGTAGTACAAGTTACATATAGGAAATATTAGTCATAAGCACTTTTATACAAAAAAGTAGGAAATGGAAAGTCAAAAATATTAGAAAAATTACATTTTCACGTTATTGGTAGGGATTCCTGAGTTTTTGCATACCAGCAGAATTTTGTCAATAGCTAGAAGATTGATGTTATATGAGGTAGGGGTTTTATGTGATGCATGGGCATAGCCAAAATAAAATTAGCAGGGATGTGGGGGTTCAGGGTGCTTGCTCTCCTGCAAAAAGTGTCTTTTAATGTTTTTCAGTGATTGTATGTTTTCTATTGTGCTATTTCAATGGAAGGCAATTCTTAAATATATATATATATGTGTGTGTGTGTGTGTGTGTGTGTGTGTGTGTGTGTGTGTGTACACACACACACACACACACACACACACACACACACATATATATAAAGCATTTAATCAGAATATTTCCTGGTACTTATCCTTAAAGCAGTTTATCTGGTGTATTCATCATTTTGTTTCTTGTTTTGAAATGCTGACACATAACCCTTACAGATAATGTGAGCTACATATGCACATATTTCTGGAATGAGCTTTTTTCAGCAGTTTGCAACAGGAGCTGAAAATGTTTTCCCAGTTTCAGTCTAATGTGTACTCTGTGCTCTGGTGGCTATAGTGGTAAGATATGTATTGGGTAAGTTGCCATTTCATTTTTTTTTTTTAATTTGTTAACCAGATAAGACATCTAGTCACAAATGTCTCTGTTGAAGAGTGACCTGAAAGCCCTGTCTGGTTAAGTGACATGATCAGAGTCACACAGCAGGGCAAATGGAATCAATTTTATTTATTTATTTTACATTTGTTAACCAGGAGGGTCCGACTGGACACAGGTCCATTTTCAGCAGAGGCCCGGGGAGAAAAGTTCCATTTTACACTATTAGCATTTATATATTTCTAAGAAATCTTAATGGCATGTTTAGGTGTTACAATATATCAAAGTAGTACAAAAATGAAAAGTTACACAGCATGCAATACATCTATTAAAACAAACAATTAGTAGACAACTAAAATGATTTTTTTTTCTTCTCATATACATTCTCATTCACATATACATTTATACATTCACATTTGTATGTATATATATAGATATATATATATATATATATATATATATATATATATATATATATATATATATATATATACTCACACCCACACATCAAAACATATAGGTATTGAGGTAAGACCAAGATGAGAAGATGAAGAGATCTAATAAGGTATATACCTTTCTCAGATAAAGATTGTATCCTTTATCAGGTACAGATTTAATAGTATACAAGTGTTGGCATGTTTTACATTATTGTTTTGATGCTGAGTTTGGAGGTAAGTGTAAGCATATTAGCAAGGCTATGTGAGGAAAGTGTTAGAGACCTACATTTAAGACATAGTTAGACTTTTATGGCTTCTGCCCTTGTGTTTTTTGATCTACTCTTACAATAACCAGCAGTGGGGTGCAGACAGACAAAGCCCTGACTGTGACTCAAATGTTCTGGCTGTGAATCAGATGTCCTAGAACTGACAAGTGATCCAGGCACTGGAAAAGCCAATAAGACAGGGAGGGCATGAAAAGCCAGTGTTAGCTTATCCATTATGTTGGGGCAAGTGAGAGAGGCACTCTGTCCTGCTGAAATGATAACAATTAATGAACTGAGGTATACATCATGTAGTGTGTGATCCAAAAAATATCCACTGTCTTTCCTAAGGCACATATACATGGAATACTTCAGAGCACTTATGAGCACTTATGATACAGCATGCATGCACACAGAGGAAAAACACATCAGGCTCTGACATGTATACAATAGTGAACATAAAATTTTGTGGAAATGTTAGGGCATATGAAAGCAGAAATCAAAAATATGCCTCCCAATGATGATGCCCATTGGAACATGACTGTCACCCCTCTCCTGCCAATCTAAATAATAATGTGTGTTACTAGAAAGCAAAATCATTCTGAAAGGAAAATAATGCCTAAGGGGTTGTGTGAGCTGATGATATTCCAGGCAATGGGGGACCCCGTTGGTCAATGGAGCACCAGGGATTGAGCTTTTTGGATAGGGGGTAATAGAAGAAAAAATATACCATTTTGTCTTCTGTCTTACCTCTTTACTATGCCACCATTACATGGCATCACAAGCAATGTTTAATTCCCTTCAGTAGCTCATAGTTTCATTGGTGTCCACCATGAACTGTTTCTTTAAGTATTGTTTAATAATCTTAGTTATACTTGCCTGCTGAATATTGAAGATCTTGTACCATAAATATCATTTCTTCACACTGATGTGTTCAAGTGTTTATCTTTATGGTCCTGTACTACAAAAATCTCTGGAGTACCATTATGTTGTAAATAAAATAACCTATAAAAAATGCTGTTGTGGCCTGTCTCTGATCACTTGTATATCACTATGTTACCATATAGTGCCACATGCTTCATCTGTTGTGGCCTGTCTCTGATCACTTGTATATCACTATGTTACCATATAGTGCCACATGCTTCATCTGTTGTGGCCTGTCTGTGATCACTTGTATATCACTATGTTACCATATAGTGCCACATGCTTCATTCTCAATTCATGTCTCTTACACTAGAGAGGGGCATCAGAGCGGCAGACTAAGCAAACCAAACACAACTTCCCTTTCCTATCCACAAATGCCAGTTTATCCTGAGATATCCCGGCAACTTCTGAGGTAAGGCAAGAGATATAATCCCTCCAATGTGTCTTAGGCCTGACACAGGGAATTCTCTAATCAGATCATGTCTGTAGCTGATACAAATATGAAAGGATAAAGTGTATCCTTATAAAATGTCTGAATCATGTCATTTGGCTTTTCCCGCCTGAAGGAACAGTTATGAAGCTGAGGTTTTCCAGGATCTCTCTTCTCCTTATTTTGCCACAAAGACTAAGCCCAGTTCCCTTGCAGATAAACCTCATATACACTTATTAGATCTACAGTCTCTCTCATTCATTCACTGCAACCAGACAATTACATTAGCTGAGGACGATGACATACACTAAGCAGTAAGCAAACAACTTTGTCCTAAATCTCAGGCCATGTTTTACCACCCTAGATCAGTTCATTGCTACTGATTAAGGCCATAGGACTACACAATCCAGTATTTTTCAGGAAAGTACCACAGCCTCAGATTTAGAGGTTACTGATTGTCATTTCGGCCACTTCTCTCACTGAAACATTAGTTAGAAGAGTGTCAGAGATTGCAACCACACCAAGCTAAAACAGCAAGCTTATCAGTATAAATAGATATTCCAGTGCCATTTCTATGTTCCCACAAATGGACTCCCTCCAAACCTTGGCTAATTCTTGATATCCATTCCATGAAAATCATGAAGAAGTGTGTGACAAGACACAGCATTGGTGGAGTCCACCATATACCTTGACTGAATTTAATGTAGTCCAAGAATGTATGTGCAGTTCTTGTAATGATCATGCACAGCTGTGGTTCTGTTATCTTGAAGTTCCATCTGGACTTCCACAGTGCATACCAGGGCATCCAGCTCTAGGCCTTCTCTATATCCATAAAACAATTGTAGCCCAGATTATCAAGCACTAATAACCACATGCACAACTGTGCATTACTGAAAAAATTAGTCAGGTGTTCCAAACCCTGGTTGGAATCCACATTATTTGCTTGAACTGGAGGTTCATCTCTCAGCTGGTGTCTCACCCCCAACTGTAGCCTGGTCTTTATTATACGACTGATGAGCATGACCCCTCTATGGTATTAACACTCCTTTCTGTGGCTTTATTAAGATTGAGATTCTCACTGCAGTTTGTCATTCCAGATAGCCACACCTTTCATGCAAAACTGAAGAGGCATGTTAACCAAAGTATCACTATCATTTCTAGTGCCTTTACCTTCTCTGATATGAGCTTATCCATCAGGGTAGCTTCACTCACCTGCTTTACTAGGAATTAGAAGCCATTGCTGTTACTTTATCTACAGTAATGGGCATAATATATCAAATATTTGTGGCAATATGTTTTCATAGGAAGGCATGACTGCCAGATTAAATAGTTCCTCAGGTGCTCCCCACACCCCTAGACAAGTTTTCCAATAGTGATTAACACTTCTCTGCACATTAGTAGCCCAACCTGAGCAAAACTGTAACTTCATATTTTGAGGTACTCAGTGGCTTACAAGAACCTCTTTGAATATACCAAAATATTTTTCTTCATAGCCTGTCCAATCTGCATATATACTCACATTTCATCAGCTGTTGTGCTGTGACCTTCTTATTTTGATAATTTCTCATCTAATGTCTATAAGAATTGCTTGTAATGCTACCATGGCCCTCATGACAGCTTCTTTCACTACTGGTGGGTCTGAGCTTTACCCCATGACAAGCAATTACCACATTCTTGCCACAGCTCCTTGCTGCCATCTCAGTGATTGAGGTTTAAGCATGAACTATACCAAGACTCCATATCCAGAGTTGTAATCAGAACACAGCTGAAGTTTTCTCAGAAAGAGGAGTTAAGCGCATCTCACACAAACGTGAAATATTTACAACAGACCTTTGTTGCTTATTTAGATCTTCATTGAGTATCTGGAAATGGTCTGCCCAGTCAGTTTAACTTAGTATCAAGTCATGAGTAGCTGATAGCTCTGTCCCCATCTTACCTAATTGTCCAAACATATGGCCTTAGTTTTGGTAACCTAATCCCATACTGATCACTCAAATTCATTCTCTTGAGCTCTGATTCACTTTGCCTGAATATGGTATTTGTTATAGAGAAGTCATGACTTGCATGGATGTCTAATAAAAACTCATCATAATGTTTATATTCTGGAAGCTGTTCTTCCAAGCTACATGCAAAAATCCATATCTTAATACTAAGCTAACTGCCCTGAAGGCCCATTTTAAGCTTAGTCAATAACCTGAGGTCAAAATTAAACAGTATGCTTTGTGTTTTTAAGGTGAAGGCCTTAACCATTATGCCAAACTCACCACCTCCAGGAAAACCTATCATTCCCAATGTGTGCACTGACATCTTTCAGTAAAACTTCAGAATCTGTAGTTGGCCGTCTGTCAAGCACCTCACTAACCTACCTGCAATTGGCTAAGCTTAAAATGGCTCACAAGGGCACTTAGGTTAGTACTAAACTATGAACCTATATACCATATTTCCCCGAAAATAACCGGTCTTATACTCTTTCCCCTGCCGAAATACGCATTAGGGCTTATTATCAGAGGATGCCTTATTTACCCCCCCCCCCCCGGTACAACAATCTACATTTATTCATTTATTCATGTACAAAAATTGACATTTATTCATGTACACAAATCAACATTTATTCATGTACAAAAATTAACATTTATTCATGTACACAAATTGACATTTATTTGGTACTTTTCTGTTATTGGGCAACAGTTCTAAGTAACGTGTTAACAGTTGCGTGAGAATTCCACATAAACAGTGCAACAAACATTTCAACTTCAGAATATCTACACTTTGGCTTTCACAGTGCAATATTTCATGCTTAACAGAAAGTGCAGAAAAATCTCAATACATGTGAATTGGAGGAGAGGAATAAAACTGAAAGCAGAAGCAATCCATTTTGTTGCCCCGATAATGGAAAAGTTATTCAAATACAGTCATGTCATTTTCTTCTGGAACATTGTCATAAGTCTCCAACCTCCAAATTCTGGCCGAATTTCTTGTGACTCCATTTCCTGTAGAACCATTAGCCCCAAACTGTAATGCCTAGCAATAGAGCTCTCCTTAAATGAGCACTGCTTGTCCAAGTAGCCTGCTCGTAGTGCATTGGCAACACAGCTGTCAGTGATTTTATCCCATAAATTTTTCACCCAAGTCATGACCTCTTGCAGGCTAGGCTTCACAAAGTTTCCATGCTGATTTCTCTCCATTCTATTTTCAATGTAGTCATTGAGTTCCGTGCACAAATGGTCCTTGAATGGCTCGTTTATTGCAATATTAAGAGCCTGGAGATAGGCAGTCATTCCTGTGGGAATCATTATTTGCTCTATTCTTCTCCATGCAAGGAATTTCTTCATTTCTTTAGCGTGGCGAGTGCTGGCTGAATCCCAGATTAGCAGGCCTCTTTTGCCACCTCGCAAAACAAGTTGCAGCATTACATCGACCCACTTTATTATAACTGCTTATGTGCACCAAACTCTTTTGGTTTCAAGAATGTAAATGCCTGAAACACATTCAGTCTTATCTTTCTTGCCCTTACTAATGATTAGAGGTGGGGTTTTCTTTCCTTCTAGATGAATTGAAAAAATACAGGTAACACGTGTAATCTCGTAACCAGTGGAGGGAATGTAGATTGATGAGGCACCCCTCTGATCAACTGTTGTTTGAGATCCTTGGCCCATAAACGCTGCAGTTTC